>NW_024070208.1:80204782-80383666 GCF_014754425.2 Oryx dammah | reverse complement strand
GCAGAAGCAGTAGTTGAGGAGGCTCCTCGGAGCTTGTGCAATGCTGAAACCCTGCTGACCTGGGGACCTGCGCTGTCCTCCTGCTGCTGGTGACCCGGAAGACCATCTCTGGAGCGAGGGCTTTGCATCCAGTCCCACTGGGAACAGATCTGCTTCTTGTGTCTCTCCTCCCCTGTTGGCAGTTTCTGTTTGCCTTAAATTTAAGCTTTTCTGGATTCCTTAAGTTTTAAGGGGAAAGAAACCTTCTCCATTCTGAGTGAGAGATGATTGATTCCCCTTTAAATTATGTAGATGGAGATCTGTCTGCACTTGGTTAGTCTCATGTCTACCAAGATGTCATTACTTACAGAAGAGCCTGGGGTTTTCAGGAATAGCAACATGGTAATTTGTCTTTCAAATACTGTTTTAATTAAAGCAGCAATAACAGGAAATGTGTACTATTTTTCAGTGTTATAATCTGATTCATCCTTTGATATAAACAGCTTTATCTCATCTCATTGTTTATATCACATTCCTATTCCTCTGGAAAGAACAATATTTTCCCCCTGAAAAGTAATATATTCTTGTCTAAGAAGGGCTTAAATAAGTAACAGATGGTCTTTTGTGTGTGTATGTGTCCCCTACTCCCACTCACTCTCAGAATCTGGTCAGATATTAAAATCACCATTTTTCTGAAGCATTGAGTGTTCCTGAACTTACAGGTTTGTTTCCAACTTGGCTTCTTTTATTTATGTGATGGTGGTATTGCTGGGAGAGTTTTAGAATACAGGCAATTGAATAAATTTATTTGCACTTGTCAGATGGGTTATACTTGGACAAAATCCCTTTTCTGGTTCATCGTTGCCGAGGATCATCATGGGAAAGGCAGACTAATCAGCGTGCCACATGACCTGGCCGTAAAACAGAGGCTGCTGTCCGACCAGCCCTGACCACGCGGCTAATTCACAACGTGGCTCTAATGTTGATGCTTGTTCTGGGACCAGGACTGAACTCTTCTTGTCAACAGAAAGTTTCATTCCTTAGCTTGATTCAAGGGAGAGACATGAGGTCAGAAACCAGGAGGTTTAGTTGTTGCCTTGCTCGTCTGTGAGTGAAATCGTGGGACCACCTCTTGTCCGTTTTCATATCTACAGAATGCAGATACCTAACCTATCGCAAGGGTTGCTGTGAATGTAACATGGGTTGATAGTTAGAAAGATGCTTTAAAGAGTCAAAAGCACTGTCAGCCTAAGGTATCTATTTTTAGATATGCAATTAGCTATAGATGTTGCTTAATGATAGACTCTTATCTATGAGACTACAGTTGGGAGATTAGCCCTGTCGTCAAATGTTCTTCTCTCAAAAGATATGGTTTCTTCCCAGTGACAGCACCCAGGACAGAAATGTAAGTATGTGTGGAGTTGCCACTGGAAGCATCTGCAAACCATCCCCCATATGGCTGGGGCTGAAATGATCGTTCTTTTCTGCACTTGGACCCCACAATCCTTGAGCTTAGCAAGTACTTGAACATACATTGAGCAAAAATATGGCTAAGCTACCCTATGTTCCTCTACAAAAATCTTTCCATTGATACAGTTTAATGCTCTCCATTTATCCATTTTTATCATGACTAAAATTCTCTTTTTTCCCTGCCGGACAGAAAGTTGAGATCATAACCCCTATGTGAAAATCTTCTCTTTGTCTGCTTGTTTTTGTAGTCTGAAGACAGCATTTTTTCATACCTTTACGGAGTTTCTACATAATTGTAGAAAAATTGAAAAATAAAGGTGGAAAAAAGGAAAAAGACATCCATCAGCCCACAGGTGTCAGGGACAGACCTCCAACCTGTGGTGGTCGAGTATTAAGAAAGCAAGTCACAGACTTCCCTGGTGGTCCAATGGTGAAAACTCTGGGTTTCCACTGTGGGGAGCATGGGTTCAATACCTGCTTGGGGAGCTAAGATCTTGCATGCTGTGCCCAGGGCCAAAAAGCAAACAAGTCACAAAATGGTATTTATATATGACAGCAGTTATGTTACCAAGTCCAAGCTCATTCTGCTCGCTGTAGAACATGCCAGCAAATCAGGAGATGAGGTGCTGGGGCAAGGAATCGTGGCTTTACTGGGAAAGTCAGAAGTTGGCAGACTAATGTCCTAGAGAACCATCTTACCCAAGTCAGAATTGAAGCTCCTTTCATACTGAAAGCAGGATGGGTGTGGCTGGTTGTCACATGTCTCCAGGTATCAGAATCCTCTGTTCTTACCTCTGTCCATGTGGATCAGGTCACCACATTCCTCTAAACTTTCAGCAGGACAGATGTTATCCTCTGCTCTGCAACTTTTCATCTCAGAGCCTTGAGAATTGTGTTGTCCTGTATGTTCTAGGCTACAGTTAACATTCTCAATTTAAACTAACACAGTAGAATACAATGGTTAGGGACTTCTCTGGGGTTCAGTGGTCGAAAAATCAGCCTTGCAGCGCAGGGGATGTGGGTTCGATCCCTGGCCGGGGAACTAAGATCCCACGTGCCGTGGAGCTACTGAGCCTAGATTCCACAACCAGAGAGCCTGCCTGCCACGATGAGAGATCCCGACGACACAGAGACGGTCCAGTGTGCCACAGTGAAGACCCGACCCAGCCAAAGAAACAAGCAAATGTTTTTTCAAAAGAATACAAAGGTTAAGGTGAAAGGAACAGGTTCAATATGGAGTGAGATTTGTTCCTCCGTATTACACTTATGTAAGGAAAATGTATACTTTTATATATGCATATGGATGTATGTGTGTCCATAAGTGGATATCTGTGTATGTGAATGGATAATAAAGATAGGACAGCTACATTTTAACACACAGATTATGTTTGGAGAGACAGTGAACTGGAGAAATTCCGAGAGAGGGAAATCCTTATGGACAGGAATGTGTGGGGATTTTATGGAGGAGGTTGGATTTGAGTTGAGCTGGAAGAACAGGTATGATTTTGATAAAGAGAGCAGGTCGAGGAGCACTCCCTGGTGGGCAGCAGCCTGTGAATAAAGATGTGGAGTGAGGCGCTGGGGTGGGGTGCTTTGGGTGCATGAGAATTCTGGCCTCTCACTACGCTGGAGAGAGAGGAGCGATGCTTGGAAAGCTGGACTGAGGGATCTTGGAGGGGTGACAATTCCAATTTGAGGCGCTGAAAATTTTGAAGAAGGCGAGTGAAATGAAAGAAATTTCTTGAAGACCAGTCAGGCTATATTTAAGTGGAATGAATTGCAGTGGGGAGAGACGAGGGGTAGAGAGATGGATTAGCAGAGGATTGTGACAATCCAGCTGTGAGATGAGGGGTTGCCAGAGGAGGAAAATGCCACTGGAGATGGATAGAATGCACGGAGGTGGAAGGCATTCGGAAGAAGTGATGGGACTTGCTGTCTGATGAGATACGGGCTCACAGAAGAGGGGGTCTAAGATAACAGCCACAGAGTCTGAAGCCCAAGGGACTGTTTGTAATGATGGTTGACAGAAAGACGGAAACTGTGTTGTGTACAAAAATACTTGATCATTATATTTTTTTAGTGGAAAAGATCTAAATGTCAGGAGTCGGTATGTGGCTTAAATTATCAAGATTCTAGACCTCCGGCTCTTGGCAGTGTGCTATAATGTGGTATGTTGCTGCAAATTAGGTTTACTGGTTTGCTGTTGTCAAGAAATATGACACCTCCCAAATAGGCAGACTAGTGAAAAAGACACCCCACTGACAGATATGGGTGCAACCATATGATTTTCTAGCCCCGAAACACACAAAAACCTAGCAATGTTGATGCTGGGACAAATGAAATTAAAGTAACCTTTTCTTTCTCTAAGCCCATTGGATAGGAAATCTATGTCCTCCTGGTTTCCCACCTCTTGGGTATATAATGCATATGGTGGATCCTAATGGCATATGGGAGAGAGCAGATAACCCTCTCCATTTTTTATCATTGAAATTTCACAACTATACAATAAGATCTTTATTTATTTTTGGCTTGGGAAGCGGAGGCTAATAACTAGAGGCTGCGATTTCAGGACAAAAGGGCAGAGTGAATCAGAGATGACCAAGAGGAAGGATCTGGAAATGCATTTACTAGCTTCCTGGAGTGCTCATGGCTTTTATTGCTCATGGCCCAATACAGTCTTCAGATGAACACAGCTGTCTTTCACGGCAGGAGCTGTGTTTGAGAATCTGGGGGGAGCTTGTGGTTTTTCAGGATATTTATGTGGTTTGTAACCTCTTATATTTTTCTACCACTTACTTCTCTGGAATTGTGTTCTCAAATATTTTTTCTGATTAGATTACTATAAACTATGAAAAAGGCACACATTTAAGATATTTAAGTACTAAGTTTAGCTGTAAAACATTTAAAAGCCATCTGTTAGCATAGCTATATCACATTAAGAACGACAAAATTTTTGCGATAAGATGACCCAAATATTTGTTACTATTATCTTTGCCTGAATATAGTTACTTGCCCTTTAAGAATTACACTTTAAAATCATCTGGGTAAATCAGTTTCCTCTCTTTTGGTATCGATGAAAGAGGATTCCTGGCATTGTGAGAAAAAGACAAGGAATGTATCAAGTTTTAAAGCGAAATCTGCTGGTTCTCTTGGTGTTTGATATTATTTTATTAGCTACCAAAAAGTGGATCAAACTAGCCAATCCTAAAGGAAATCAACACTGAATATTCACTGGAAAGACTGACGCTGAAGCTGAAGCTCCAGTACTTTGGCCACCTGATGGGAAGAGCCAACTCACTGGAAAAGACCTTGATGCTGGGAAAGACGGAGGGCAGGAGGAGAAGGGGACGACAGGAGATGAGATGGTTGGATGGCGTCACTGACTCAATGGACATGAGTTTGAGCAAACTCCAGGAGACAGTGAAGGACAGGGAAGCTTGGCGTGCTGAAGTCCATAGGGTTGCAAAGAGTCAGACATGACTTACCGACTGAACAGTAACAAAAAAGAGGGTGAATTTGTTTGAATTTGTTATTAACCAATTCTGTTATTTCATTTACAATGGCAATTTGCTGAAAGTCTGCCTGAAACAAGTCCTATTCAACGGGCATAAGATCATATGGACATTGGATAATATTCTGAGCTCCGAGCTGCTAGGACATCTTGGGTGGATCTCCTTTGCTCCAAGCCCGAGGATGGGTAGTTTCTGGGCTGTTCTAAAGAGGTCCCCTGCCCTCAGGCTGTCCCTCGAAAGCTCACTCTTTGCAAGGCATTTGTCACCCTGGGTTATTCTTCAATGAACTAGTCTGTCCTTTGCAGGTGTTTGCCTGTTTACTCGGGCTTTCCTGGTGGCTCAGATGGTAGAGTATGTGTCTGCAATACAAGAGACCAGAGTTTGATCCCTGGGTCAGGCAGACTTCCTGGAGAAGGGAATGGCAACCCACTCCAGTATTCTTGCCTGGAAAATCCCCTGGACAGAGGAGCCTGGCCGGCTACAGTCCAAGGGGTCACAAAGAGTCGGACACGATTTATTTTGTATTCTGATCAAGTTGGATCTCAGCTGATGGCTTGGGGAACTAGCCATTCTTCTGTTGAAATTGATGCCCCTTATGGAGACAGCTGTGTGGGTCCTAGCCCCACTCACTGAGGGGGAGTCCCTGCCACATCGGCAGGAATGTATATTCTGGGCGTCTGATGGAGTTCCCCCCACCCCTTTGCAGAAATTGTTTCCTTGTCACTGGCTGGAGAGGCCCCAGGCTCTTAGGTGTGGGGTGGCCCTTCAGCAGAGCACAGGCTGTGTGGTTTGGCATAGCGTTCGGGAAGGGCCTCACACGTGCCTCCTCTGGGGCCACTGTGTCCTGGGCTTTAAGGCAAATGCCTCTGTCTTCTAGGGAAGCCAGAAGACAGTCATCAACCTTGATTCTTTACCCCCTGGTATTTTACTGACCAGTCCATTTGCTGCTCTGGCCTGACATTCTCAGGATCACAGTCACCAAGCCCTCAGAACTCAGACAACCAGTAACATGCATACAAACTTCTTAAATAAAAATGTCTCAAATATGACAAGCATCAACAGTTACAGAAGGTAGAGAGTATTTTTTCCCCCATGTTTCAAGGTTGTCATCTACCATTTGCTCAGTTTTGAAAGATATTCAGATATCATGCTTCAAAAGCCTTTCAATCTGTTACCATTGTCTATTTCTGGAGAAATATTTTGCCTAAGAGGATTAATATACATTTGCTTTAATTACAGAGTAAGCTATTAAAAAAGTATACAGAATTAATATCCAGATTCTCCATAAATATTCTTAAGAGATAAACTCAAATGAATCCAATTAATCCAAGATTCTAACCCCGAGTTACCACAGCTAATGGAATATGTGTTTGGTATTCATAGTAATTTATCAGTAGGTAGAACCTCCATTAAATTCACTAATAGCTTTAGTTTTAAGCTACAAATTAAATGTGTTCAACCTAATTAGGTACACAACCTTTTCTCCTATTCATATTTCTTTATTGTTGATTACAAATGTTTCATCCGAAGGATCAAGGTAATAACATCACTAGTTTGCAATACCTTCCTTCTTTTAAATAAACAATTTTCTAATATTACTTCAAAAAATTTTAATTTTTTTTCTTTTTTTTTGCTTTTCGTGCTCTTTTCCAAATAAATGTAGGAAAGTCTCCTGGTTTCCTGAGGGCTGAGAAGGGACGATGTAATCCCTTAGCATGCTCTTTTTGGCCATCACCCGCCCTGCATCTCACTGCTAATCTTCCCTAAGAAAAACAAGTCTTTCCTCTTGAAAGTTTGGGGCTTTAAAAATAACAACTACAAAGAGTTTTAGTGTGGTCAGTGCTCATCATAAATTATTTGTTTTCCTGAGCCCTGCAGTGTCTCTCCTGGAAGAATGGGGATGGGGGAAGTTTGTACTGCAATCCACCCATCCAGGGTACGATGGTTTGGACTAAATTAACACTTCCTGGGGAGATTTTAGTAATTCTCTACAAGGTGAGCCAGTTCCTATGACTATTCTTAAAAAAAAAAAAAAAAAATCAATCCTCTCATGGGAAATACACCCCCACTGGGCTGAAGCAGGAAGAAAAAGCTAAACTCTGTTTAAAATCTGGACGTTTTGACCCATGAACTTTCATCCTTTTCCCAAAGGCTTCTCTGAAAGCCGTTAAGGACCAAGAGGCAACTCCCACTGCCAGGCATGAACACAATCAGATGGAGGCTGATTTTCAAGACCCTGGACTATGATGATGCTTCTGATTATTACCAAGGAACCAAGAGGAAATTCTCCTACGTGGTGGCCAGTGATATAACGATTTCCGCCCAGATGATTTGGTTCTTTGAAATAGGATGCCTTTAGCAAAGGTTTTCTTGCAATTAAAATCCCACTGAAAACAAGAAAAGGGCTAATATGCAAACACACAGAGATGTGGACACACCCACTCAGACACACATACACACACCATGCAGCCAGAGGTCAACTGAGTGTCGCTTTTTCACTTGCTAGCCTTCACTGTTTCAGAGGCTAAAAAATTCTACATCAAGTGATGAAATGGTCTGCCACTGGTAAAACCTTGGTTGGCTGGGCTTTTTAGAGCAGAGGTAAAGACCATACATGAGACAAGGTTGTAGGGCGAGGAGAGAGCATTCCCACGGGAACAAGTGTTTGTCCACTTGGTATGTTGATGTTTTCCATAGTCCAGGGGTGACCTCAGTCCACGGTGCAGCATCTGCTCTGGAGGCCCCACACCGAGCTGAGGCCCAGTCTGGCACTCCCTGGGAGAAGCTGGAAGCCTTTGCAGTACAAATAACATTCAAACGCCCTGAATCACAATAACAAAAATATGAAGCTGATCAACTCGGTTTGCTGATGCTGTGCTCCGGGTCCAGGAGACAATGGTTCACGTGTCAGGGGACAGCTGTGTTCACACCAAGATGGCAGAAGGCACTGGAATGAGTGAAGAAGACATTTTAAACAAGATGGCAAATCTTGAAGCTGTAAAAACGTCAATCAGCTTGTCTCAATGGAAAATTCAAATTCTATGTCAAGATGCTACCATAAAACCAAAACACAAAAGAACTGCAAACAAAGGAAAATGGACAAATGATATGACCAGGGTTTCAAAGAATAAGAAATAAGAATATCCCATAAAAAATATGCTGCTGCTGCTGCTAAGTCGCTTCAGTCATGTCCGACTCTCTGTGACCCCATAGACGGCAGCCCACTAGGCTCCTCTGTCCCTGGGATTCTCCAGGCAAGAATACTGGAGTAGGTTGCCATTTCCTTCTCCAATGCATGAAAACGAAAAGTGAAAGGGAAGTCACTCAGTTGTGCCCGACTCTTAGCGACCCCATGGACTACAGCCCACCAGGTTCCTCTGTCCAGGGGATTTTCCAAGCAAGATTACTGGAGTGGGTGCCATTGCCTTCTCCAAGCCTCCTACTAAGCAACCAAATTGCAAAGAGTTGGATATGACTGAGTGAGTAACATTCAGTTCAGTTCAGTCTAGTCGCTCAGTAGTGTTCGACACTTTGCAACCCCATGAACCGCAGCATGCCAGGCCTCCCTGTCCACCACCAACTCCCGGAGTTCACCCAAACTCATGTCCATTGAGTTGGTGATGCCATTCATCCATCTCATCCTCTGTCGTCCCCTTCTCCTCTTGCCCTTAGTCTTTCCCAGAATCAGGGTCTTTTCCAATGAGTCAGCTCTTTGCATCAGGGGGCCAAAGTATTGGAGTTTCACATATCTGTGTTTCAAGATGCTATGTAGTAACTGATAAAAAATATAGTGCTCCATATACTGACATGAGAAGGATTTAAGATGAAGCAATAAAGACCCCACTTTTATTAAGATTTTTAAATATAGTGAACCTGTTAAGCAATTTTGGAGAAAATGTCCCCAGACTTGTTGTAGCACTTAGCTTGAAAGTGAGAGGGAGGCATAGGGTGAAGATTAAGGGAGACTTTTAAACTTATTTCTGTTAAACTTTATTTCTTTTTTACACCAAGAACACATGGCTTTTCTAACCAGAAAAAAAGCTGTATATTGGGTTGGCCATAATGTATGGAAAAACTGGAATGAAATTTTTGGCTGACTCAATAAAATAAAGAGATGACATGGGGATGCTGATGGCCAAATCTGGATTATTATCTATGAGATATACTCCTCCTTTGGCACTATCTGAATAATGCTTAATAGCAATCTTCATCCATTTCTCACAGTTTTGCTATCCCATAAGAACAGTTGAACACAATGAGAACATGGGGAAACTTTTGGCTACTCCCCTCAGTCTTGGAAGAATTATCCAAGTTATTATTCTGACAGAGAGACACAGAATCTATAAAAAGGAAACATGGCCTAGGCTGCTACATAGCGTTTGGTAAAATGCCAGTCACTCATTGATGATGCCAGCAGGTCTAGCCCCACCCACAAGTCACCGGTCATCTCCACTGGTCTGGGGGAAGCTGCTGGAGTGAGTCCCGGAGTCCATTCTTCTTTGATTTTGGCTGTGCTGGGTCTCCCTTACTGACCCGGGCTTTCTTTAGCCACAGCGAGTGATGGCTGCTCTCCAGGTACGGTGCTCAGCCTTCTCAATGCGGCAGCTTCTCTTGCTGCGGAGCATGGCACTTGAGTGTGTGGACTTCCCTATTGACCACTGGCTTGTGGGATCTTCCTGGACCAGGGATCAAACTCGCGTCCCCTGCATTGGCAGGCAGATTCTTAACCACTGGACCCCCAGGGATGGCCCAGTTTCTGCCCTCTACTCAAGGGAATATAATTATTACTTTGTATACAAGGCGCAAGGCTAGCTAAAGTAATAATCATTTAAATCTCTCATATACGTGAATATCAATACTTAAAATGTTCCTCATTTCTGGGGTGATGTGCACAGGGCTAAATCAAATGAGTTGATTAATTAACAAAACAAAACAAAACACTTTGAGACAAATATATTCATTTTTATTGGTGAAAATGCTGGGATTACCAAACCAATGGTCAAATGTATTCGTGGGTTGGAGAGAAGCAGCAGGACAGGTGAAGGAACTGCTTCTGAAATGAATATATTAAAATCCTCAAATCTCATAATGGCACCTTTGCTTGGATTTTGTATTTTTCACTTTTCTCAGTACGTGCTATGCACATACAGCTGATTTAAAAAAAAATTTTTTTTTTAATGTTAATATGGGATTCCCTGGTGGCTCAGATGCTAAAGAATGTGCCTGCAATGCAGGAGACCTGGGCTCAATCCCTCAGTCGGGAAGGTCCCCTGGAGAAGGGAATGACTACTCACTCCAGTATTCTTGCCTAGAAAGCCCCATAGACAGAGGAGCCTGGAGGGTTACAGTCCACTGGGGTTGCAAAGAGTCGGACATGACTGAGCAACTAACAATTTCATAGTAAAATATACCTTTCATTATTTTGATCTACAAATTTTGGCATGTGTGGAGATTTGCGTGACCGTCACCATCATCAGGAACCGGTAGGATTCCCCTGCTCCCCAAAGCTGCCTATTTGTGGTCATAGCCACTGGGCTGGCTTTTGTTCCACTTGGAGTTCTCCATTTTCTTTAAGTTTCTTTATGGTCTTTTGAGACATAGGTTTCATCTGAAACTCTGATGTTTCTTCTGGCTTGCTAAAAATTAGTCTTTTTTTCCCTTTTGAAGGACTAGAATTGAAATGTACATGATCAGAGGTGATGGGATTAAAGAATTTAATGAATTACAGAAGTATTCTATTAAGGACTAGAGATTATTCTTATACACCATGAATTAATTTTTATGAATTAGGTCCAAAGAGCTTAAGTAAAACACAGCTAATATTTCATGAGTAATTTCAACCCTCTTTAATAGTACAAGTCTCTGGTGTGTAATATTTAGGTAATGATTATCATAAAATAGACATCTTTTGAGGGCAATTACATGTTCTCAATACTTTTTTATGAGGGCGCTGGGAGGAGGGTGTCATTACACTTGACAGTATATTTATCTCACCTAATATTCATGATATTCTGATGGAAAGCGGTTATCTTACTCTATAGAAGTGTATTTCTGGAAGTCTGAATGCTGATGCTGTGTCACTTGACTTGTTCAGACGTGAGAGGCAGTGCAAATCAACCTCCAGAGTATTGGCTGTTTCCAGGCATGCAGAGCCGGTGGTTTTGTTTACGAAAATAACAGTGCGTCTGCAGAGTAAATTCTCCTGGGGATAGATGGCCGGCTGGGGAGAGGAGAGAATGAAGATGCTGCCCAAGAAGGAAGCAGGGTATCTGGGCCGTGTCTGGGAAGTGACGCGTGCATTGAAGATGAAGGTGAGGATGTGAGGGTCTGGACTGTAAAGGAAATTGGAGTGCACTGGGAAAGGCCCCCAGGAGAGGCAGTGAGCTGAACATGCCCACACTTCTTTCTTTATTTTTTCTTACTCTTGTTTTAGGACTAATTTTAACATGGAGAGTCTGACATTACCTAGCGTTGCTGTAATGTTTTTAGGTTTTCATAACTGTTTGGGAATATTGTATTTGAAACTCTCAGTATTCCAATGGGAAAAGGAAGGGCTATTGTTCCTCATTTATAGGACTGAAAACCAAGACTCAGAGTTGTAATCCAGTTCGCGTGTCATGAAGTTGGAACTGAGAACCCCCAGACAGGCCTCCAGCATCCCGAATCTGCCATCAGATGTCAGGACGCTGTCTGGTACATCCTACAGACTTCAGGGATTACCACCATACACGCCCCAAACCTGGGCCTTGGGCTCTGATACTGCCAACGCAGCCAAGCCTCAAGAGTCTGTACATAGAGTTAATTGGGGCATCTCATGGCTCAGAAAGATTCTGTTCTTTTGCTAATGAACCTATTAAGTATGTTATCCAAGTGTGATTAAAAAAAAGGGGGGGGATGGAAGAAGAGAAATTAGTGAATTCATTTTTTGCTTTTTAATTTTTACAATGTTGTGTTAGTTTCTGCCATACAACAACTCAAATCAGCCGTAATTATACATATATCCCCTTCTTCTTGAGCTCCCCTTCCTTCCCCTTGTCCTGTCCCTCTAGGTCATCACAGAGTGCCAGAGTGGGCTCCCCTACATTTCAGGAAAGAAGGCATATGGAATCTGGAAATCCCAATAATTGATTTTCTAGTTTCCTTCATAGTTTGGGATAGCCTTGGGATGTAGTTCTGGGCCAATCACTTAGGAGTATGTCTCTGGGGAGAACCATCATTCCCTGATAATCAGTAGAAGAACTGAGAAGGGAAAGCCTTTTGTCCCTTATTTTTCATCTTATTATGCATTTGGACTTGATTGCTGGAGGTGCAGCAGCCATCTTGTGATTCTGAAGCAAGAGTTATTAGGAAAAGTCAAGGAAGTCGGAGAGACGCTATCCAAGCTGCTGAACCAGGATGACAGACTTCTGCATGTCGAAATCTGTTCACAGAGGTTACTATTAATCCGGTAACCTGTTCTTAGCTGATACACATGTACAAAATTATTTTTGAAGCATCTGTCTTTTTGATGGTAAAGTGATGTGCCAGGTAAGAAGGAAGAAATATGAAATAAACTGCCTGCCTTTCAAAAAGGCACTTGGTAAAAGTACTTTCCTTAACTCTAAAACTTGCCCAAAGTTCAGCTTTTTTTTTCTTTCTGTTTGAGATTCAAACAGATTGCAATCATTTAGTAGCTGTGACTATACTTCTGTCCATTGGTTGGTGCCGTGCCTTTCCGGGGTTTGAACAGAAAAGCACATCTGCTCCCGAAGATGAAAGATGGAGGCTTTCCGTCCATCCTGGGGTCACCCAGGTTAAATCGTACGGTTCCCATTCCTTATGTATATTAAAAGCATCTATTACTTTATTCTGTGACGTGAGTTCACCGCAGGTCTTGCGAGTCTGGGGATATGAATGCGATCCCACCAACAGGAGAGGTTCAGTTTCGTGAACGTGTGTCCCTGGAGGTGGTGGCCGGAGCCTGCAACTTCTCCCTCCCGAAGTCCAGCTCCCAGTTTCTGGAGCTTCCTGGGGGTGCCTCACAGGGGATGTACTGGTGCCCTCTGGCGCCCCCACCTGACTAATAGCGCAGATGCCTGTGATGAAACTGTGCAGCTCCGGAGCCCCGACCTTGGCTGAACAGAGTGGCCTTGCTGTCTTCCAGGTGTCCGACCTGCACCATGTCCCCTGGGGGCCACAGGTCCACAGATGGGCTGAGTGCCAGGACCAAGTGGGGAGATAGCCTTTGCCACCTGTATTCCTGCACCAGGCCTGCACCCAGGTGGGCACCACGGTGTCACTTAGTTTTATTTATTTCTGTATTTACTTTTGGCTGTGCTGCGTCCTCGTCCTTGCACGGGCTTTTCTCTAGTCACGGTCAGCGGGGGCTACTCTCTGGCTGTGACCTGCCGGCTTCTCACCGCTGTGGCTTTCCTTGTGGAGCACCGGCTCTAGGGCCTGCGAGGTTCCGTAATCACGGCTCACGGGCTTAACTGCTCCCGGGCAAGTGGGATCTTTCCCGTCAGGGATGGAACCCATGTCTCCTGCATTGGCAGTGGGATTCTTAAGCACTGGACCACCTGAGAAGTCCCAATGTGTTATTTGAAACAAGAAAGGTCTGCAAATAATAAACAGTAAATGAGACTGAGCATGATTTTTTTTTTTTTTTGACGTATAGTTAACTAAAGACATTAAGTTAGTTTCAAATGTTGAAAATGATTCTTTTCTGTCCGTATCGACGTGGTTACAGTACTGCTTTGGTTTTACGTTTTCGTTTTGTGGCCACGTGAGATCTTAGCCCCCTGACCAGGGATTGAACCCTCAACTCCTGCAGGAAGTTGGAAGGTGAAGTCCTAAGCACTGGGCCGCGGGGAAGTCGCAGAGCCTGATTCTTAAAGAGATAGTAAAACATGACGACTGTGAGTATGGCGGTTCTGCCCTGGAGCTCAGCGCCCCCTCCTCCCGCCTCGAGCACCCTCCGTGGCCATGGACTGGCAGGCGGGGCCTGTCCCAAGCTGGGCGGGTCCTGGGCAGCCTTGGTCCAGCACATGGACCACAGTCCTTGCCCGTGATGGATGAGAGCATCCTGCTGAGAGGAAGTTCAGCAAAGGAGACCCCAGGGAAGTCAGGTAGGATCTCGGTAAGATTTCTTTCTTGCAGATAAACATTTCCCCAGAAGAGATGGCGCCTTCTCTTGCATCCCCACTGTTGTGTGTGGACTTTCCACCTGGAATTGAGGAGCAGCCAAACCAGGTGTACATTTGACACACAGAACAAAACCCATTTTTAAGACCCCCAACTGAGCGACTTCACTTTCCCTTTTCCCTTTCACGCATTGGAGAAGGAAATGGCAACCACTCCAATATTCTTGCCTGAAGGATCCCAGGGATGGGGGAGCCTGGTGGGCTGCCATCTATGGGGTTGCACAGAGTCGGACACGACTGAAGCGACTTAGCAGCAGCTCCCCATTGGAAAAAAAA
Organism: Oryx dammah; assembly: GCF_014754425.2. NCBI lineage: Eukaryota > Metazoa > Chordata > Mammalia > Artiodactyla > Bovidae > Oryx > Oryx dammah. The sequence goes on along the minus strand of NW_024070208.1, from coordinate 80,369,247 downwards.
TTTTTCTGCTATAATCACTTGATACTCATTGTAATTATCTTCTTGATCTGTTCTTTAGTTTTGAAACGAGCAGATAACACTGTAAAAAAAACAAAAGCTTGCCTTTTGAAGGGTAGTCAGCTTCTGTGAAATAGTTCATGTGTGAAGTGAGGTTCGCACTTATGGAACAAAAATATTACATCTTGGATTAGAGAACAAACTTATGGTTGTTGAGGGGAAGGGAGACTGGGGTGGAAAGGATAGTTAGGGATGGACATGTACATATTGCTGTATTTGAAATACAACAAGGACTTACTGTATAGCACAGGGAACTCTGTTCAGTGTTATGTGGAAGCCTGGATGGGAAGGGAGTTTGGGAAAGAATGAATGGATGCGTGTACATATGCAAGGCTGAGTCCCTTTGCTGTTCACCTGAAACTACCATAACATTGTTAATCGGCTAAAGTGAAGTCGCTCAGTCGTGTCCGACTCTTTGCGACCCCATGGACTGTAGCCCACCAGGCTCCTCCGTCCATGGAATTTTCTAGGCAAGTGTACTGGAGTGGGTTGCCATTTCCTTCTCCAGGGGATCTTCCCGACCCAGGGATTGAACCTGAGTGTCCCCCATTGCAGGTCTGAGCTTTACCATCTGAGCCATATACCCCAATACAAAATAAAAATTTAAGGAAAATATTACAGTTTGGGTCTCTACTGTTTCACTGTTAGATATTTTAATCTCTCAAGGTTTTCACGTAGGTTGATAGAAGTGAGGTATCTCAGACTCTGGTGTGTTCCCTGGCATTTCAAACAGTAAAGAATCTGCCTGCAATGCAGGAGACCCAGGTCGCATCCCTGGGTGGAGAAGAGCCCCTGGAGAAAGGAATGGCAACCTGCTCCAGTGTTCTTGTCTAGATAATCCCATGGACAGAGGAGCCTGGTGGGGTACGGTCCATGGGGTTGCAAAGAGTCAGATACCGCTGAGCGTGCACATATCTCAGACTCTGATACGTATACAGTCTCTGCGGTCTCAGGGATTACTTCCAGCCCCTGTTTAAATGCTGGAATATTTAGTGTCTGAGGGTCTGAGGACCTGGGCTGTGTCTGCTTGAGCTCAAATTATTCCAAATTTTTAGGAATCTCCTGTTGAAACTTCTGTGTGGTACTGGTTCCAGCTGTTTCAGGGGCCAATCCAATATATCACCAGGGATTTTCTGATACTTTATTAAGGGATAATTAATAAAATGTGCTACTTTTTAAAAAATGTGTTAGAGGCTTTTTTCTCTGAATGAATTCATCTGTCAATACATTTATCAATACCAATTATGTAGAAATCACTGAGGTAGGCAGAAAAGAAAACCCACAAAAATAGATGGCACATTAACTGTCCTTACAGAGCTATTAATAATAGTTCATTTGGGGAAAAAACTTCATGCAACATACTTGTCGTTTTTCTTTTCTTTGGAGGGGGAGATAAATTAAGAGTTTGGGATTACCAGATACACACTACTGTGTATAAAATGGGTAAATAACAAGGACTTACTGGACAGCACAGGAAACTAATAACTCATGATACAATGTTAATGCCCCATAAAGGAAAAGAATCCGAAAACGAATATGCACACAGGTATAACAGAATCACTTTCCTGTACCCCTAGAAACTAACACAATATTGTAAATTCAGTATACCTCAGCTTTTAAAAGGGTACCAACGTGAAGCACGCATGGATCACCAAAATTCAGCCTTTACCTCACAGTGGCTTAGTGCCTGTGGAACAGCTTTGTTCTAGGAGGAACATTCTCGACAAGGACAGTGTTCAGCTTTGCAGCAACCAAAAGCTGGCTTTGAGTTGGTGTTATGACTGTTGTTACCTTCTCTGTGGATAATGCGCTCCCTGCTCGGGGCAGGGGGGCCCCCACCTTACCCTTGGCTCGCCTGCAGGGGCCTCGTCGAAGCCCTCAGCTTCCAGCTGAGGTCAAGGCCGTGCAGAGGAGACAGAATGGGTAAGCTTTCTGGGGGTGGAGGGGGTGGGAATGGAGGTGTGGGGGGGTGAGAGGGTGGAGGTGGGGTGAGGGTGAGGGGAAGAGATGAGAGGGAAGGAGGGGTTTGTTTGGGGCCTCCTCTGTGAGTGTACGCTCTCCTTACTGGTTAAACCACATTTGATGAAGGTACTTGGGTTCTTAAAGTGCAACCATCTAATGGAGGAGGCCAGGCACTTGGCCTTTCCTCCCCTCTCCCTTCCCACCCCCACTCAGCCCACCCTGTGCTTGTCGGCCCTCCTGGGTGCACCTGGGTACACTGGTCAGGTCCAGGGACCAAAGCCCCAGACTCTCTTGCTCCCTGGCTTCCAGTGGGGTTGACCAGTAGAAGGACTGTGCAGTTTTGATGGGAGGTAGGAGAAGGCAATGGAACCCCACTCCAGTACTCTTGCCTGGAAAATCCCATGGACAGAGGACCCTGGTAGGCTGCAGTCCATGCGGTTGCTGAGAGTTGGACAGGACTCAGTGACTTCACTTTCACTTTTCACTTTCATGCATTGGAGAAGTAAACGTCAACCCACTCCAGTGTTCTTGCCTGTAGAATCGCAGGGACGGTGGAGCCTGGTGGGCTGCCGTCTACGGGGTCGCACAGAGTCGGACACGACTGCAGTGACTTGGCAGCAGTAGTAGCAGCAGCAGGAGCTTGGATCACCCTGCTTATTTAACTTCTATGCAGAGGACATCATGAGAAACGCTGGGCTGGAAGAAGCACAGGCTGGAATCAAGATTGCCGGGAGAAATATCAATAACCTCAGATATGCAGATGACACCACCCTTATGGCAGAAAGTGAAGAGGAGCTAAAGAGCCTCTTGATGAAAGTGAAAGACGAGAGTGAAAAAGTTGGCTTAAAGCTCAACATTCAGAAAGCTAAGATCATGGCATCTGGTCCCATCACTTCATGGGAAATAGATGGGGAAACTGTCAGACTTTATTTTTGAGGGCTCCCAAATCACTGCAGATGGTGATTGCAGCCATGAAATTAAAAGATGGTTACTGCTTGGAAGGAAAGTTATGACCAACCTAGATAGCATATTGAAAAGTGGAGATATTACTTTGCTGACAAAGGTCCATCTAGTCAAGGCTATGGTTTTTCCAGTGGTCATGTATGGATGTGAGAGTTGGACTGTGAAGAAAGCTGAGCACCAAAGAATTGATGTTTTTGAACTGTGGTGTTGGAGAAGACTCTTGAGAGTCCCTTGGACTGCAAGGAGATCCAACCAATCCATCCTAAAGGAGATCAGTCCTGGGTATTCTTTGGAAGAACTGATGTTGAAGCTGAAACTCCAATACTTTGGCCACCTCATGTGAAGAGTTGACTCACTGGAAAAGACCCTGATGCTGGGAGGGATTGGGGGCAGGAGGAGAAGGGGACAACAGAGGATGAGATGGCTGGATGGCATCACCGACTCGATGGACATGAATTTGAGTGAACTCCGGGAGTTGGTGATCGACAGGGAGGCCTGGCATGCTGTGATTCATGGGGTTGCAAAGAGTCGGACACGACGGAGCGACTGAACTGAACTGAGGAGCTTGGAGTAAGCGACTGATTTACACCCTTTGTTTCCCGATAGCTGGCTCCTGGAGGCATTCTGGCCGAGGCTGCAGCTCTAACTGCTGGGGAAGTCCCAGTCTCTACTTCTCAGGGCACCAATCCCATTTGGGAGGACCACATCCTCATGACCTAATCAGCTCCCAAAGGCCCCGCCTCCAAACAGCATCCTGCTGGGGACTAAGGGCACACTTGTATGAATTTTGAAGGGCCACATGGTCCATGGCATGGAGGCTGAACAGCTGAGATCGAGGTGCCAGCAGAATTGGTTTCTCTGAGTCTCTCACCTCGACATTCAGGTGTCGAGGCTGCCCCCTACTGCAGCCTCTCTGAGCCTTTTCTGCGTGTGCAGGGACCAGTGTTTAGCTCTAGGTGTTGTCTGGGGTGTGGGCTTGAGCCATCATTTTGCTGCTAGAAGACTGGATGGTGTGAGCAGCTGACAGCACACTCAGGTGTATCAGAGAGAAAACTGATGCAGGTTCTGCTCAGGGATCAGCTGCCCTTCCTTCCAGCAAGATCCTTCTGCTGAGACGGGTAAAAATCTATTATTATCAATACCTTCCCTCTTGTCACAGAGTTTCCCCTGCCCCTTGCCAGTCTTAAATACTGTGGAAATCCTTCTCTTTTGTGAGTCTCCAGGTCCCCAGCTCCCGGACTTTTTCTGGATCAATGTCCACTGCCTTGAGCTGCTCCAGTTCAGGCTTTACGAATCTGGCTGGGCGGTAGCTACCAGCAGCAATTTCAATCATCGACATATCTTATTTTTAAAGAGCCGATTGCCCTTACTAGCACAGTGAGCAGTTTCAAGCAAAATAAAGGGAAAGTTTATGAGTTTCTTTAAGATAAGGCAGATAAGATGGTCTATGGGAGTGGTTTTCAAAAAAGCATCTTGGCAGCGGAGTCTTTTTTTTTGCAAAAGAAATTTTACTTGGAACTTCAGCATGGAAAACAGAGAGTAGGAGGGGTCCCAAGCACCCTTCCTGTTTCCTTTCCAGCTCAGGAGTAAAGTCGGGGGAAAGGAGTGGCTCACACAAAGAGACTGACCCCCAGGCCCCGCATGACAGCCACTGGAAGTCGCTGAAGTAAGGTGGTTATTAATGTCTTTGTGGTGGACTGGCCAGTGCAGATTAAGGGTAATGCGAGGTCAATCTTGGAGAGATGGATAATAGCCCATCACTGAGTAGGATAATGGGGTTAAGAGCATCCTTGGTAAGGTTGTGTCTACAAAGTAATAAACTGTCAAAGTGGAACAGATTGAGAAGGGCTAACAGCAGCCACCTTGCGGTGCTGGGCCTGTATCGGTTGAGGAAAGTGGGTACTGAAACGCCTTTTCTCTTTTTACAGGTGCTAAAAATAAAGAAGTTGGAGGTCTGAATTGGCAAGACTTCCATGCTAATAATATATTAGTGAAGGAGAAGAGTTAGTGGTGACTCTCATCTCCAATCTGAACCATAGCTGTCGAAGGCCTATTGGGAGGCTGACATCCACAGACACTTTAAGTAACATTTTGCATTAAGTATATACCTTGAGGACTGTTTATTAAAATATGGATAGGCTTTATTTTTAGAGCAGTTTTCAGTTCAGAGAAAAACTGATTAGGAAGTACAGAGCTTTACCGAATACCCGCCTCAGTCTCCTCCCCGACCCGGTTTCCTCTATTATTAACATCTTGTACTAGTGGGGTATGTTTATTACAATTGATGAGCCAATATTGATACATTATTATTAACTAAAATACATACAGGCATCTCTTGGTATCTGCCGGGTATTGGTTCCACGATCCTGGAGGATAACAAAATTCAAAATGCTCAAATCTCTAATATAAAACAATGTATTATGTGCATATAAGTGCCGAAGAACTGATGCTTTTGAACTGCGGTGTTGGAGAAGATTCTTGAGAGTCCCTTGAACTGCAAGGAGGTCCAACCAGTCCATCCTAAAGGAAATCAGTCCTGAATATTCATTGGAAAGACTGATGCTGAAGCTGAAATGCAATACTGTGGCCACTTGATTCGAAGAACTGAGTTATTTGAAAAGACCCTGATTCTGGGAAAGATTGAGGGCAGACGAGAAGGGGACGACAGAGGATGAGGTGGTTAGATGGTATCACTGACTCGATGGACATGAGTTTGAGGAAACTCCAGGAGTCGGTGATGGACAGGGAGGCCTGGCATGCTGCAGTCCATGGGGTCGCAAAGAGCTGGACACGACTGAGCGACTGAACTGAACTGAACCTAATCATATCCTTTCATATACTATTTTCCTTTTTAAAAAAACTTTTTGTTTTATATCGGAGACTAGCCAATTAACAATGCTGTGATAGTTTCAGGTGCACAGCGAAGAGACTCAGCTGTACATATGCATGGATCCATTCTTCCCGGAACTCCCCTCCCATCCAGGCTGCCACATAACATTAAGCAGAGTTCTCCGGTCCTTGTTCGTTTTCCATTTTAAATTTAGCAGTGTGTACATATCTGTCCCAAACTCCCTAACTCTCCGTTCCTCCCATCTTTTCCCCTCGGCACCCATAAATTCGTTCTCTAAGTCTGTGAGTCTGTTTCTGTTTTTAATAAATTCATTGCATCATTTCTTTTTAGAGTCCATGTCATTTCTCCTCCTCTCCCTGACTTCCTTCACTCAGTATGACAATCTCTAGGTCCAACCACGTTGCTGCAAATGGCATTATTTCATTCCTTTTAATGACTGAGTAGTATTTCATTGTATATATGTACCACATCATATAATTTAAATCATCTCTAGATTACTTATAATACCTAATACAATGTAAATGCTACATAACTAGTTTGCCCAGATGTGTGGCAAATTCAAATTTTGCTCTTTGGAACTTTTTGGAATTTTTAAAGAAAATATTTTGGGTCTGAGGTTTGTTGGATCGGTGAAGTTAGAACCTGCAGAGACAGGGAGCTGACCATAGTTTCCATAAAGTTCGTCTTTGTGTTGGACACGTTATGAATGTTGAAAAATGCACAACAACATATAACCATCATTTCAGTCTCATCCGGAATACTTCACTGCCTGGAAAGCCCCTGTATCTCACCCCTGCATCCTCTACTTCAACCCCAGAACCCAGGGAAATACTAATAGTTCTGCTGTCCCCAAAGTTTTACCATTCCCAGGATGTCGTATAGTTAGAATCATACGTCCAGTGTGTTGTTCAGTTGCTAAGTTGTGTCCGACTCTTTGTGACCCCATGGACTGCAGCATGCCAGGCTTCCCCATCCTTCACCATCTCCTGGAGGTTGCTCAAACTCATGTCCATTGAGTTGGTGATGCCATCCAACCATCTCATCCTCCCAGAATGCCATACAGTTAGAATCACACCCACAGTATGCAGCTTTCTCAGACTGACAGTTTTTCTGCAGTAATATGCGTTTAAGATTCCTCCTACTCTTCTTGCAGCTTGGTAGGTCATTTACTGTTATTGCTAAGTGATATTCCACCCTCTGGATGGACCACAGCTTGTGTACCCATTCACCAGTTGAAGTCCATCTTGGTTGCTTGCACATTTGGGCAATCAGGAATAAAACTGCTATTCATGTTTATATCTTTATGTGGGCATAAGTTTTCAAGTCCTTTGGGAAAATACCAAGGAGCACAAGTGTTGAATTTTATAGTAACAGTGTGTTTAATTATGTAAGAAAACACTGAAGTCTCTTCCAAAGTGGTTATTAACTTTTTGACTTTTTTGTTTCCATTCTTAGAGCCCTGATTTCAATCTTTTTGTTAGTCAGATGCTTGCAACATTTATGACTCTTCTATTACTTCTCTCTGTTTTGCTTTCTAAAAAAAGAGAGAGCTTAGAGAACAGATGTATTTTCAAAAGTTTAAAAATATTAATTTAAGGTAAGGAAAAAGTCCAAATACAAGAATTAAAGTCCCCCCCCCCCGCTAATATTACTTTCTTAGAGGTATCCATAAATTTTACATTAATTTAAAATTTTAATTTTTATTGTATTTTTAATATAATATTTCAAAAGTCCTCTCCAGTTTACTTGTAAATACTTCTTATTTGTAGTTTTCCCTTTTGCTTTACATCCTTAGCTTAGGAAAGACCAGGATAGTTAAGTTTTTCCAGTTGTTTGTATTTAATACCAAACTAAGCCACTGAGTTACAGTTCAGTGGCCGAAACTCAGTCTAGACTTCAGGACTCCAGCTTCATATTTTGGTGCTTTATCAATTAAACTCACTGGTTTCCCTAAAAGGAAGATATGAAAGGTATGTATATGTTTTGTTGCAATGCCCGATTCCAGATCACCATGAAGTTCCATTACAGACTGATAAAGTCTTATCAAGCAGGAAAAACAGAACAACCAGGAAATTTGAATGATGAGATTAGCTGCATATCTGAGGCCATTCCTGACGATTAGCTGAAGCTTTCAAAACTGTTTCCAAGATTGGGGATCGCTTCTCCTTAATCAGTGAAAGCGATTTCTGCTCTGCTGCCTGGGGGTACCTACGTGCCCTGCGGGGCCCAGCAGACCCCAGACCCCAGGAATTGATGGTCTGTGATCCGTCTAAGGCAAAAGGAAAATCTCTTTCGATTTCTGGTGAAACTCAACCTTTGGAGGGCTTCAGGGGTTTAAAGGTTGCTCTCTGCTGGAAGCAGTTCACATACCTAAGGGAAAAAATGAGAAATTTAATTTTTTTTCATGGAAACTTTAGACCTGATGGTGATAACACACCAAAAGAATCCAGCTATATGTTCAATCTAGGAAAAATAATTTTAGAAAGTCAATTTTATGATATCAGATCTCGACGAGCTAATTTAGTGAAAAGCCAGACAGTATGCCCCAATCGAGTCACTGAGCTGTGACTTCCCAGTGTCTGATTCCCAGAGACGAAGAGGTGCCACTGAGGTGTACGGTGAGCCTGAGAAAGCCGCCATAATGACTTTCCCATCTGGAAAATGGAGCTGGATAAAGTCCTCCGCTTTTTCATCTTTTTTTTTTTTAAAGATTCAGATATTACTTGTATTTCATATTTCTTGGAATGTAGGTGGCAGTGAGGTTCGTAGGTGAGATGCCCTGAGTGAAACCTCGGGTCCACGGAGGGGGAGGAGAACCAACTCTTCACCCATTTATTTGCTGTCACTGAGCTAACTGGCCAGTGTCTCAGACCAGAGGATATGATGGGAACGTCTTGGTGGACAGCCTCCGAATTCTGTGCGAGACCCCGCCAACGCTTTCTAAAAGGTGTATTTAGAAGCACGTGGAGGGATGGAATTGCATGATTGTTTTCCCAGGAGGCTGAAGATGGAGTTCCGGGCACAGAGACAGATCTCTGGTGTCCCTCGCTTCTGTTTCAGGGAGGCAAATGCCTGTGCTTTGATCGAGGGTCAAGTGCACGCGGCAAATCTCTCTCTGGAGAAGCCCCCTTTGGGGGATTGTCAGGCAGCCTGGGGGCGGAGAGCGGAGGGGACCAAGGACCATTTGTTCCCAGTGGCACCTCCGGCTGGAGTTGGGTGGGGGGAGCTTGCAGGCACGTCACACAAAGGGAACGCCAGGCAGGGCCCATCTCCTTTGATACAGATTTTGCCACCATTGTTCCAGGTATCCAGAGCTTATTTCCATATGTATAGAGCGACAATCTGCTTTCTCCTGCCTGTTAAACTGTCACCTAAGGTATTTTTAGAAATATATAATCTAAAGAAGACAGAAGATGAGGCAGGAAATCTTACAGCGGCAACATCTGAACATCCCCCCCGCCCCCCGCTTGAAGAATGTTAATTAAAAGACAACCTCATTCCGCTTCTTTTAATTGCCAAGCAGCGGTGGATTTTTTATTTTTTTTCCCCTGACACTAAATTTAAACACCCGGCTTGGGTGTGTAAGCTGTTTGCTCCTTGGCTAGGTGTGTGTCTGATGAAGACTTAAGCCCCCATCACGTGTGGACCGTTTAAGGGAGACTCGCGCCCCACCCCCCGCAACTCTCCGTCCCCCACCTCGCTCTGCGCTGCGAGACGTCATGGCAGTATCTTCCTCTCGGATGCCTCCCAGATGCGGAACATGTGGTTGTCAGAGAAACACAAGAACGTATCATTAGATCTTTCATAATTAGGCAGAGCTGATATGTGCCAAAGGTTCAGAGCTTAATCAGAAAGTTCTTATCATAGAGGCTTCTGCTGGCGATGAATTGGAAACCCAACAAAGGCAGTTCTGATGTCTGCCGTGCAGGATAACAAAGGGAAGACAAAGGCAGACCGATTCTGCCTTAAGGTTTCTGTGCGGCTGTGTGTGTGTGTGTAATTTTTTCTTTTCTTTTTGTAATCATGTGACTCCAGCAGGAGGAGGGGAATTAAAAAGCCCAGCTCGCCGGTGGAAGCTGGGAGTCCCTCCGAGATCCTTCTCCGGTCTCCTGTGTCTGAGTCACTTCGCGGCCAGGTGCTGACTCAGGCAGAGGGCTGTGGGAACCTGATTTCATGGGTCTGGCACGAGCCTCTCCAGGTAGAGCCAGCTTCCCCCGGGGAGCGCCCCGGTTCCCTGAAGTCACAGAGCATCTCTCGGACTCGGAGATAAAAGCCAGCCGGTGTACCTTGGCAGCCTGGACCGGGGCTGCGGGAGGCGGGGGCGGGGAGGCGAGCGCGCAGCGGCCGCGGCTGTTTTGACAAAGTGCTGTATGTGTTTTTCTGCCTGCGTATCTGGCAGCGCAGGTGAGACAACGTGCGGCTGGTATCTTGGCTCGCCGCTCGCTCTCAGGCTCCGCTGGGCCAGCCCGGCAAACGTTCCCAGCAAAGCTGTGAAAACAAACGGGACGATTAGTTGGACAGGCTCCCCGGCTCAGCGGTGCTAACTGCCCTGGCTGCCCTCGCCTCCCAGCCCTTCCCATTCTTTTATTCCGCCGGCCGTTTGCACTTATCAATTAGCACCGCGGGGACCGCGATCCTCTGCCCCTCCTTCTCATGGAATCCTGCTGCACCAAGCAGCATCTCTCAGCTTTGGCCCTGAAACGAATGCTGATTCAGAGGTTTTATCTCCAAACATAATATATAATTCATCATTCTTTTTTTTAAAATAAGGGCAACTTTCATTATTATTGTTATTTTTAAAAGCAATTCGTGTTCACCCGTGTGTGTGTGTGTGTGTGTGTGTGTGTGTGTGAATCACTCAGTTGTGTGCGACTCTTTGCGACACCATGGACTATATAGCCCACCAGGCTTCTCTGTCAATGCAATTCTCCAGGCAAGAATACTTCTCCAGGGACTCTTCCCGACCAGGGATGCAACCCAGGTCTCCCACATTGCAGGCAGATTCTTTACCCTCTGAGCCACCACACCCTGGCTGCTACTGCTAAGTCGCTTCAGTCGTGTCCGACTCTGTGCGACCTCATAGACGGCAGCCCACCAGGCTCCCCCGTCCCTGGGATTCTCCAGGCAAGAACACTGGAGTGGGTTGCCGTTTCCTTCTCCAATGGATGAAAGTGAAAAGTGAAAGGGAAGTCGCTCAGTTGTGTCTGACTCTTAGCAGCCCCATGGACTGCAGCCCACCAGGCTCCTCGGTCTATGGGGTTTTCCAAGCAAGAGTACTGGAGTGGGGTGCCATCGCCTTCTCCAACCACACCCTGGAGATATGAGCAAATGCAGATACACAGGGGGAGGGGTCTTTGAAGTATGCATATCTGATGCTTGACTTGAGAGTTATTCCCTATGACAGGAAGAGCTGTGTATGTTCCATGGTACACTATTTAAACTTAATTTTTTTTTTTCTAAAAATTCTTCTGACTTATCCCATGGCTGATAAGGACCATTGCTTTCCGTTTTTGCCTTCTTCTTCTTTTTTTTTTTTTTTACAGTATAGTTGAGTACAGAAGTATATGTCAATTTCGAAAAGAGCTCTTCAAATTCACTTGACCTTTTTTGGCCTTCTTCTGGCTTGATGTGAGTCAACCAGGGATAAAGGGAAGCTGGGTGTCCCTTTGGAGGTGAAATCAGAGTGAATTAAAAAGAATGATTCCACCCTTCTTTAATCAAAAGCTCCAGAGATCCTGTTTCTTTTAAAAAAGAAACATCAAGAAATAGGCTTGGAAAATTACTCTCATATTTTCTTGAGCATTTCAGAGCTACAGCACATTTTCAGAGTTGTTATTTGTTCTTAAATATCAGGCCCTGATATCAGCCTTTTGTCTGCTCCTGTCCTTCAGTGTATCAGGAGGTATTGAGCTTGCCCTTGCTTTGTCGTGAACAAGCACAAGCTGTCAAATGACTAATGCTCTTGGAATCTCACTGAGGCATTTATTCTGCCTCTGTTGCTATGATCCCTGTGTTCTCTTTTGTGGCATTTCACAGTATAGGTAATGTATCTAAAATATGACCTTGACCAAAAGGGACTCAGTTATAGCATCACAATTTTGCTTGAAATAATAATCATAAAATATTATGCCTAGAATTAACAGGTTGGCCATGTACACTCGGGTAGGTTGTGCACTGCACAAGGCCAAGAGCTCAGTTCTTTTTATGTGTGAGAACAAGCTTAAAAACAACAGTGTCTGTGTGTTTGTAATTAGTCATATGGACTAATTAACTTCAAACAGTGTTAAAACAGTAAAAGAAAAAGACACATCACATAGACAGTGTTTATTCAAACATTTCACAGCAACTAGCAGGGGACACTAGTCCTTTATGCAACTTAAAAAATAGCAATTTATTTGAAATCACGTAATTGACATTAACAGTCTTACATGTTGAATTTCTTCTTTGCATTATTTTAAAAATAGATTATATATTTTAAGAGAAAGGCATCATCAGTTGTTAAAAAAATTAAATTGATAAACAGCTTTTAAAAATAAATATTTCCTGTGATTTTCAGGAACTTCGTTGATTAAAGTCTTCACATGTGCCAGGTCTGGTACTTTAATTTGTTAAATAATAGAGAAAGGAATAGAAGATTTGTTTTTGTCAGAAACTATGGATGTTGCCATAAGATGTTAATGGAAAAACCCAAATGAATGTTTCGGCCTACCCAATAAATGTGTGTTAGTTGATTAACCTGAGACATTTAAAAATTAGTAGAGGCCAGAATCAATTAGCAGTGTCAGATTTTGCCCTCCCTCTCTCTTTTTTTAAAATTTTACTTACTCGTGTCCATTTTAATTAGAAAATAATACAATGACATTATTAATTTTACCTGGCAAACTCTATTACTGGCAAATGTTGGCATTGTAAGAAATGGGACTGGTCTTGCTTTTTTCATAGAGATGGTAAGAATTCTTACAGTCTAAAAGCTGTATGGCACTTATGATTGTTTTCTAACCATAGATTATTTTAAAAAGCCCTAAATAATTAATTTTTTGAAGACTATTTGAAAGTAAGACTAAGATTGTCTTATGTCCAAAAAAACTACAGACTGAAATTAAAATAAAAAATCCTTTTATTTTTTATTTTACATTACTCTGTTTATTGGCTGATTTTTTATTAACATTTTAAATATAAAGTTAATGTTCTCATTTTCTTAATATTTCTTCAGAAGTTGTGCAGATGACTGCAGATGACATTTTAATTCATTGCACCTATTGAGAGGTATTTGATGTTAGACTGTCTAAGATGAAGATAAAAAATTTAAAAAAATATATGTAAGTTAAGGGGATGTCCCTTGATGTCCAGTGATTACGACTCTGGGCTTCCAAAGTAACTTAAAAAATAGCAATTTATTTGAAATCACGTAATTGACATTAACAGTCTTACATGTTGAATTTCTTCTTTGCATTATTTTAAAAATAGATTATATATTTTAAAAGAAAGGCATCATCAGTTGTTAAACTAAATTGATAAACAGCTTTTAAAAATAAATATTTCCTGTGATTTTCAGGAACTTCGTTGATTAAAGTCTTCACATGTGCCAGGTCTGGTACTTTAATTTGTTAAATAATAGAGGAAGGAACAAAGATCCCACGTGTCATGTGGACTAATAAAAAAAAATAAACTACTACAACTAGAAAAAATATATATGTGTGTAAATTAAAAAGAATTCACATTAGACAAAATTTGAGTTAAATATTTCCATCAAGCTTGTTTCAATGAAACCAGTCTATTACTTTTTATTAAACTGTTTCTATTTTTTAAAAAATAATTTTGATTTCTTCTCAACTTAGCCTTTTATTCTTTCTTCTATCTAGATCAAACGTTGTATTAAAACAAAGAAGTAAAAGCCTCTTTATTTCCTTCTTTTCCCATCATGGGCTCTGCTTGTTCACTAAATATGTTGATGGCGCTAAGTTCATATATAAATGAAAGGCAGTGAGTAACAGAGTGCACGCATGCATGTTAACAAAGTAACTTTAACACCTGGTGTTTAATTAAGTGCAGCTTATCACTGTGATTGTTATTAAAGCATCAATACTTACGTGCCTGATACATGCATAAGACACCTATTAAGTTTGTTCCAAGAGGTGATGGGGAATGGTATGCCATTTGTTCAGACAAATCCACACATTAACTGCTTCAGCATAATTTTCTTTTACAAGGCAGAGGTTGAATGTGAGGTTTAATTACCTTCCAACAAAAGGCACAAGACACCAACTTCTAAAATCTAGGTATGGACTTTCCTAAGCTAATAATTAATTATGCTCCTACATGGAGGCAGAATTTGAATCTGAACATTTTTGATACCAGTTCTTTTAATTACTCTTTTGTTTTTATGAATCTTTAAAGCTAGAGTTTAGGTAGAACAGGTAATCTTTTCTTAATTTTTTAAGTCACATGCACGACATTTATAAAGAAGGGTCAGGAATTAGGATTTGTGTTGAATCCTATTTGTGTTGAACTGCCTCTTGGTCACCATTCCCAGTACTTAGCGCCAGCTCGGTTTTTACAGGCAAAGGCAAAGTTTGCCTAGGGTTAAGTGACTTTGATTGAAACAGATATCATACATATTTCTCAAGAATGCTCATAATTACCTATTTTTTTTGGCAAAAGTAACATGGCTTTTGAATGTGTTACATTTTCAAAGACTATTTTTCTCTTTTTTTGAGGGGTATAAAACATAATTCATTACTTTAAAACGTATTTACTAATTTTACAAAGTAACTTCTTAAATTGGGGCCAGGACAAAGTCTCTGGTTATCAATGAGGATTATTTTATGGACGAGCCATCATTTCGTTGCATTTTCCCTGTTTTAGTTTTAGAGCAAGACCTGAGGGTCACTGAAAGCAAATTTCATTGCCTTCACTTAAAGTTTAGAGCATTTTCAAAATAATTGTTTTACTAAGAGGAATGACAGGTTCGATATTCGAACAGTTCAGACCTAGTGGGTGATTAACCTTTTTGTGCTGTGAGTTGATTTTCACCAGGAATTAAATTAAAATAGTAATGGGGTGGTGAAAACAATTAGATCGGTCCACTGAAAGAATTTCATTTAAGATGTTTTCTTCTTTTAGTTATACATAGAGTATCAGGCAAATTGTATAGGAATTTTTGTTTGATTTGGCTGATTTATTTGATTTTACTTTTTCCAAAAGTGGAGTTTGTAAATAAAGAGCAAAGGTTTTCTCAGATTTTTACCGGTAGTCATGGCAGGTTTTAAAATATATTTGTTGCAAATGTAGACTCTGTAAATGTCTCTCAAATTTTAAGGTGTGTATTTTTGCCAGGAACACACATATACTTGTGTCACTTCTGAGTCATCTGGTCATATTTTACAGGCTCAAAAAAGACATTTCCAAGGGGTATATACTATAAACTTATGAAAAAAATCCTTCAGAAATTATCTCTTCCCCAAAAGTAAAATTCCAGATTTCAGGAAACAGCAAGCAATAGCAGCTGCAAAAAACATTCAGGTTGAAATTGTGATCACTTTTCTATGAAGACGAACTTAAAAGTAACGTGGAGGTCATGACCAGATCCACTGGGCTGTATTTGGAAAACTGCTTTTCCTGTTAACACACCAGTGGTTCTTCACCAGGTGGATTAATCTGCCTCCTTGGCTCTTCTTGCATTATAACATTTAGAAGAGTTTTTTCCCCTCCTCATAAAATTGGCAGTTTTAAAGAAGAAAACGCAGTCCTAAGAAATTTAATTTTCTTTTTAATTTACTTGGTTTAGATTTGCATGTTTCTTACAAACCTCCCAGTGTCTGTGAAGTTTCATCTCCTGAAGTCAGGGCTGGGATGGTGGCTCAGCAGGGACCCAACAGCCTGTGACTTCCCCAAGATATATTAGGACAGCCAGCCTTTGGAAAAATAAAAACAGTCTTATTTATAGTGAGGAAACCCTTGCTATTTCCTTGTCCTCTGGATGCCAAGTATTTTATAGGATTTCTCCCTTTACAAATCAAAAGCAGTGTTTTAACCTGAGAAATCCCATAAACTCATGCTGACTCCATGTCTTCTATGAGTCTGTTTTTCTTTATCCAGTGTTAAATTTTTATGGTCTTGGGTGATAACTTTAAAGGCCTATCTTGAAATCGAATTTTCGTGTTTCTGATTTGCTCTCGTAAGAGGAAATGCCTTGTCTTTCCTTTTTCACGTGTGAGAAAGAAGAAGAAAAAGAACCAAAACAAACCTGCAGGGCCCAGAGCTGAGAGATGTCTGCTGCTCTGGCTACACCTGAGTGCCCGCTCAGATTAGGAAACCCCCCGAGAGCTCAGTCTCACCGAGGCTGGAAATTCTAAAATGACAGTTGGATGTTTAGGTTTTGAGATTGCAAGGCGACTGATGCTAAAGGCTGATTCAGGAACAGCTACTGTGTTTTCACTTCCTGGGTTTGAAACATGAGTTTGAGCAAACTCTGGGAGACAGTCAAGGACAGAGGCGCCTGGTGCGCTGCACGCAGTTCATGGGGTGGCAAAGAGCTGGACACAGTTTAGCGATGAAACAGCAAGAACTGTGTTTCCACTTCCCCGGTTAGGAACAGCCAAGGTTTATACACTGGATACTGAGAGACCACTGGGCAGGGTTCTGGAGGGAATTGAAGATGTGACTGCCGCTAACCCTGGAAGCTTTCCTTATCTTGATTTCATGTCAGGAGAGCAGTATCTGGCTTACACAGCCAGGATCTGGGGGCTGCAGATTTACTTGCCCGGCTCTATCTTTATTTCTTGTACCTAGATATCAGTTGCCTTTAAACTGGGGGAAAAAAAAAAGGTTGCAATCCCCTTTGATAAGGGGATTTTGGACCTCCAGCTCTAGTATATAGGCGCTAGATAGACATCTGCTCGTGGGAGTTGCCTGGGGGAATAGATAATGGGAAAAATCTACATGGAAAGTGAAAGGCTATGTTTAAAGTCAATAGGATAAGTGGAATTTAATCAGGAAAGTCAGAATCTAAATCAATTTAGTCTTGCTACTCTTTTTTATTTGCCAGTAGGGATGGTGAGCTGCTGTCTGCCTACGTGTACAGAGCAAAGTCCAGCTGTACGTCTATCTCATCTCTTAGCGATCAAAGTGGACTCCAACACCAGTTTATGGTAGAAGCAGATTTTTGTTCCCAAGAGCTCTATATTCCTTCAGGCTCCTCCTAATTTTTCGACCTTCAAAGCCCATGTTAAGTCTGAAAATGTTAAACCACTTGTGTCTGGCCCTTGGTCTTCCCAGGTGGGAACCTGGGTAAAGAACTGCCTGCCAACACAGGAGACTAAGAAACTAGGGTTCAAGCCCTGGGTCGGGAAGATTCGCAGGAGAAGGAAATGACAACTCACTCCAGTATTCTTACCTGGAACATTCCATGGACAGAGGAGCCTGAAGGGCTACAGTCCATGGAGTCGCAAAGAGTCAGACTCGACTGAGCACGCATCCGGTGTCTACTGCAATGCTCTAGCCACCTGAGAGCTGTGTGATCTTGGATAAGATCCTTAACCTCTCCACGCCATTCTCCTCCAGGAAAAATAGCACACACCTCACAGGGTTGTTGGAAGGCTTACACATGTCAAAGTATACAATGCGTGGAATGTTGTCCGTCCTCTGGGCATAGACCATCTTGCTTTATCCTCACCCGCCCTGGGAGGTTAAAAGCATTCTTTCTTATCTTCTGCCTTAGCCTGGGGTCCTTTAAAAGCGAAAGTGAAGTCGCTCAGTCGTGTCCGAATCTTTGCGACCCCATGAACAGTAGACTACCAGGCTCCTCTATCCATGGGATTTTCTAGGCAAGAGTACTGGAGTGGGCTGCCATTTCCTTCTCCAGGGGATCTTTCCAACCCAGGGATTGAACCCAGGTCTCCTGCATTGCAGACAGAGGCTTTACCGTCTGAGCCACCAGGGAAGCCTTTGTTTAAAAGCACACCCCGTGGCCAATAAATAATCCCTGAGAGGAAAGGATTGGGGAGGGAAACAAGGAAGGAGAGAGAATCAGTATAAGGTCATCTGGGTGTGATTCCATGGAGCCTTTTGAAAAGGCTCAGGAAATGCATCCAAGATCTGTCTACTTGGGGAGCAAAAGAGGAAGGTTTATCCATCAGCTTCCATCAGTCAGGGGTGGTCACTGCCACACTCCTCCCATTTATACCTGCTTGAGTATGTCCTGTGGGTACCATCCGCAGAGAGGCCAAGGACACTCTGACCCAAGTCTTTCCTGAGTGGCTGCCCTTGTACCTCCTCAAAGCTGGTGGGCGCTGAGCCCAGATGTTCTCTCCAGCAGTGACAGAGTAAGGGGTGGGGAAGAGAGTGTATGGAGTCACGTAAAAGTGTCTAACACATCCCCATTTTATAGATATGAAAACCGAGTGTCTCAGAGTAACTGAGGCCACCTGGCTATTAACTCACAGAGCCAGGTTTCATGATTCCAAACCTTGGCTTTTTCCATTCTGTCATATAATCTCTGTCTGAGCCCTCAGGGAAGCCCATAAAAATATCCCTGTGTGTGTGAAGTCACTTCAGTTGTGTCTGACTCTTTGCTGCAGACTCCTCTGTCCATGGGGATTCTCCAGGAAAGAATCCTGGAGTGGGTAGCCATGCCCTCCTCCAGGGGATCTTCCCCACCCAGGGACTGAACCTGAGTCTTATACGTCCTGCACTGGCAGGCAGGTTCTTCACACCTGGGACGCCCATGTAATCTCTAATCCTTAGCAAATCTTCTCCACTATGCTTTCTCCCCCCCCCCCCCCCATTATGCTTAAAGATGTATTCATTTCTGCTTAAAAGTATAATTTTTGCACACTTTTAGATGATTGGGTTAAAAAGTAGTAACATGATTGAAAAATGCTTGAGATTAAAACAGGAAACATTTTTATATTGGGGAGAAATTCAAATGCCAAATTGTAACACATCATGAACATTTCCAAATTTTCTTTAACTCCTTTTAATTTCTGTTGAGCTTTCATTTTCTAAAGTGATATTCTGTTTAGTAGAGATGAAATGAAATTCAATGAAAAATGGGAATATTGCCAGTGGTAAAATTTCAACCTGAAATTACGATTACTAAAAAAATTTCTTTTTTGTTCTTGCTCTCCATCCTTTGCCCTAAATAAGGTATATGTGTTTTCCTGGGTACTAGGGGCTGTGATATTTCTCAGGGAAGCAATCTAATTATGACACCATTTTCAAAAGACACATACCAGGGACTTCTCTGGTGGTCCAGTATGTAAGGCTCTGAGCTTGCAGTGTGAGGGGATCTGGGTTTGATCCCTGGTCAGGAAACTAGACCCCACAAGCTGCAACTAAGACCTGGTACAGTTAAAAAAAAAAAAAAAAAAAAAGACATGGCTTTGTTCTTGAGCCAGGCCAGTATAATCTGTGATTTTATTGTAGTTAAATATGCAATATCTTTGATTATATATGCAATTTGAGTACTGTTTAAGACGCGACTAGCATTAGATGGAGCATATTATTTCTCCTCAAAACTTACAAATGAGACGTCCCACTTGTAAATTATAAATATTAGAGTCTCTGACTTAGACAAGCAAATAAAAATACAAGTCTTGATCGGATCCATTAATTTATCTTTTCTAAAAATCCGTGTGGCGAGCTCAGTGCTGGTGAGAGAAGGATGAAAGACATTCCTCGCCCTCTTCATGTTCCCTGTGCCCTTGAGAAGTTAGATGACAACTGAGTAGGTATGGAGATCATCGTTTCTGGATTATTATAATAGTTTATTTTTTTTTGCCTGATCTTTCTACCACTCACCTGCCTTTATTGCCGTCCCTACCTGCCTTTACGCTTTCCCCTGCTCCCAGCTACTGCGAACACCTACAGGTTATTCTGTTCCCCTACTCTGTCCTACGAATCTGTTTGAATCTGCTGCCAGGAAGGTCTTTTCCCTTTCAAGTTTCCCCTGCCACTTCCTTGGGAGGAATTGTAGGCTCCTCCCCAGACTCAGGATGGAGGCTCTAGACACTGGACTTCCTGTGCTGCTGGACGTCTTCCTTGCGTGTGTTCCCGCCCTGAACCATTGGTGCCTTCACATTCAGGCCTCTCTGCCTTCACATTTCTGCTTCTGAGTGTATTCGGACAAGGGGTGTGTTTGCTGATTTTGCTGTGAAATGAAGAATTCCTCTTTGCCACTGGTTACGGACAGTTTGATTTTACTGAGCCCTTGGGTCGTTTTCTCATGCTTCTTTTTCTAAAATTCATTCATTCATTCACTCGCTTTATCTTTGGTTGTCTCCGGTCTTCCTTCCTGCAGGTACGCTTTCTCTAGCCGCTGGCGGGAGGGGCCTCCTCTTGGTCGCCATCGTGGGCTTTTCATGGCGGTGCTTTCTCTTGCTGCGGAGCTCGGGTTCCAGGCCTCTGGCTTCTGCGGTTGCAGCACGCAGGCTCAGGAGTTGTGGCGTGAGGGTTCTAGAGTGTGAGGCGCTGGAGTGTGAGCACAGTGGTTGTGATGCATAGCTTTGGTTGCTCTGCGGCACGCGGGATCTTCCCTGATCAGGGATTGAACCTGCGTCCCTCCTCTGGCAAGCAGATTCTTATCCACTATAAGGCCAGGGAAGCTCCTCACCTTCTTGTGTTTCGGGTTGTTGAACTTACGGGTATGTGTATTGAACTTGGATATGTGAATTTATATAGTTTTCATCAAATATGAAATAATTTTTAAAAACTCATAATTTTCTTTGGTTGATATTACTGTAGCGCACGCACGCACGCATGCACGTGCTCAATCACCAAGTCCTTTCTGACTGTGCGACCCCATGGACTGTAGCCCTCCAGGCTCCTCTGTCCATGGGATTCTCCAGGCAAGCATACTGGAGTGTGTTGCCATGCCCTCCTCCAGGGGATCTTCTGGGAGCAGGGAAGGAACCCAGGTCTGCTGCGTTGGCAGGTGGATCTTTACTACTTAGCCACCTGGGAAGCCCAGTGTAGCCATGCTAGCTTTCTTTTGATAGAATCAGCACCGTATCTTTCTCATCCATTTACTTTTAACCTACTTATGTTTTATATTTAAGGCGAAGTTTGTTGAAGGCAGTGTATAGTGAGGACTTGCTTTATTTGCTCTGTTTTGACGACCACTGCATTTAATTGATGCATTTAGACCATGTATATTTAAAGTAGTTATGATTGTGTTTAAATCAGCTACCTTAACTTTGTTTTGTGTTTGTCTTATCTGTTCCTTGTTTACTTTTCTCTCATTTCCTGCCTTCTTTTGGATCAATTTTGTGTTTTTGGTGATTCCATATTATCTCCTTTTTGACTTATTAACAATAACTAATGTGCAGCTGTGATTTGTTGGGGTGGTTGATTTATGTCCTATAATATAATTTAAACTTGTAACAATACTCGTTAATAGTGTAAGAATCTTGTAACCATAAATTTCCACTTATTGCATCTCGATTTGTGCTATTACTAAAAGATGTTTTACTTATGCATTCATTATAACTCCCTCAAACCATTTTATTATTTTTTGTTTTAAACAGTCTTTTATTTTTAAGAGATTTAAATAGTTTCTTCTTTCATTACTTTAGAGATACTGTTCTATTGTCTTCTGACATTGCTCTCAGTGAGTAATCTATTATCGTTCTCATCTCTATTTCTCCGGGCATAGTATGTCCCTTTTCTCTGCCTTTTAAGAATTTCTCTTTTTCCCTGGTTTTGGGCGATTTGATTTTGACATGTCTCTGTATAGTACTCTCCATGTTTGAATTGCTTGGGGCTTGTTAAACTTCTTGGATATGTGTGTATACAATTTTCATTACATTTGGAAAGCTTTTTGGCTATTACTTCAATTTTTAAAAATTCTCCTCTTTCTCCCGTGTCTGTATGAGGCCTGCAGTTACACTTACATTCGGACTGCTGGAACTGCCCTGTAGCTGAGTAGACACTCTATCCTGAGCACCCTCAGCACCTTCAGACTTACCCAGCTTTGTCTCCTCAACTCACCGAGTTCTTCAGACTCTGCCTGGGTTGGTCCCCTGCACTGACTCAGCTCGGCAACTTTCTCCAGGCAGTAGGCTGCAGCAGCCACAGGACGAACCCCATTAGCGCCGTCTGCCACTGTTACTCGTCGCCTAATGTCTAAGGTCTTGAAAAATCATCACTTCATATATACCTTTCTGGTTGATTAGTTGTTTCAGTTGAGAGGATAAATGCAGTTTCTGTCCCTCTAGTTTGAACTTTTACTTTTCCTACACCTACTATATACTTACAGCTAAATTTTATAATCTTAACACCAGTAAATAATCAAATATTTATCATTTGGGATACTTACCCTGTGTGGACGAGAATAAAGGGAGATTGTGGCTGAAAAATTAAGCAGAAATAAGATCAAATTCCAGCTTTAAGTTCCCAACTGCAATTTTTTAGACATTTCAGTATTCAGTGACGAAATACCAAAAGATTTTGGCCAGAAAGTGATTGAAGTTTTGCTGATAAATATTAACCTAAGGCTGAGACATACCATAACATCATCATCGAGAAGCTCTAGACTTAGCCTGTCTCGGTATGGATCTTGGTTCTACCATATATAGCAGTGCAACCTGAATAAAGTAACTTAACTTTTAGGTATCTCACTTCCCTCAGGAACTTCCCAGGTGACTCAGTGGGAAAGAATCCGCCTGCCAGTGCAGGAGATACAGGAGATACCGCCTGCCAAAGCAGGAGATACAGGGGATACAGGTTTGATCCCTGGGTCAGGAAGATCCCCTGGAGAAGGAAATGGAAGCACACTACAGTGTTCTTGCTGGAGAGTCCTGTGGACAGGGAGCCTGGCAGGTACAGTCCCTGGGGTCACAAAGAGTCAGACACGACTGATCAATTTGGCACCACATAGCCCACACAGTTCCCTCAGGCTTAAGATAAATAGAGTTCAGTTCGGTTCAGTCACTCAGTCGTGTCCTACTCTTTGCGACCCCAAGGACTGCAGCACGCCAGGCCTCCATGTCCATCACCAACTCCCAGAGCTTGTTCAAATTCATGTCCTTTGAGTCAGTGATGCCCTCCAACCATTTCATCCTCTGTCGTCCCCTTCTCCTCCTGCCTTCAATCTTCCCCAGCATCAGGGCCTTTTCCAGCGAGTCGGCTGTTCACATCAGGTGGCCAAAGTATTGGAGTTTCAGCTTCAGCATCAGTCCTTCCAATGAATATTCAGGACTGATTTCCTTTAGGATGGACTGGTTTGACAAAATAGGGTAATTATGAGTACTGTATGAGCTTATGTTTGTGAAATATGCAGATAAGTGCCTGGCACACAGTTAATGGCTACGGCTGTGGATGTGGATTTTTCCATAAGAGGTCCAGGTGTGATGCTCAGAGGGGCAGGAGAAGCAGATGTGTATCCCAGGAGAGAGAGCCCAGCCTGAGAAATACTTATCTGAGATGACCCTGTGAAAATGATAGTTGGGAAGGTGGGGTAGAGAAAAGATGGCTCAAGAATGACTTGTCAGGAATGAGATGGAAGCGTTCAGGAGACATAGAGAAGCACACGTGAATTAAAGAGGAGAATCAGGACCACGCAAGGTGGCATAATTCCTGGGAAACAGGAGTGTCAAGAAGCAAAGAGTCTACAGAACTAGGAAAGAGAAAAAGACACAGTGTGAGAAGGATCCTTGGTGACCTTCAAGGAAATCATTTCAGCCAAGTCTTAAGTATCAAAACTGATTGCAGGGGGCATGGGAGGATGGTGAAATCATGGAGTGTTTGCATAGCCTGTTTCTCAAAAGATTTTGTGCTGCTTAGAAAACATCAGGAAAGTAGACTGAAGATTGAGTTTGGTGAAGTCAGGAATTCCCTTTCCTCCCGCCTCGGCATCACAATTTTACAAGGACAGATTGGAGACAGAA
This sequence comes from Oryx dammah, assembly GCF_014754425.2. Taxonomy (NCBI): domain Eukaryota; kingdom Metazoa; phylum Chordata; class Mammalia; order Artiodactyla; family Bovidae; genus Oryx; species Oryx dammah. The sequence goes on along the minus strand of NW_024070208.1, from coordinate 80,345,529 downwards.
TGTCTAACAAAAGAATTTGCGACCTCAGAGAAGGCTGGGGAGGGAGGTTCTCTCTGGCAGCGGTGGTTTTTCAGCATTCTTTGTATTACCTGACACCTAGGGCCTCTCAGTGCCTTGCCATCTGTGTTTATATTAGCAACATTTTGTTGCCTATTTACTTATGCATCAGATTCACCTGGTGAGCTTGTTAAAATGAAGATTCCGGGGCCTTCCTTTAGAGATCCCATTTCAGTAGGTCTGGGGTGAGGTCCAGGAATCTGCATATAAAAATGTTTATATGCAGGTTTGAAATCAGCAATACAGTCACATGGCCCCAAAGGTGCAAAATGATGAGAGTGAGACCCTGCTTTCCCACACGTGTTCCTTAGCCATTCTGTCCCTCTATTCCAAAGCATTTATTTATCAGGTTCCTTTGTAACCTTCAGGGAATTTCAAAACCTCACTTGCACTTTGTTGTTCTTGTCTTTAGCAAATGGAGAGACTTGAGCTTAAATATAATCACAGGGTTGGAGCTGTTAGCTGGAGAGAGTCTGAACAGTGCATGTGAGAGAATAGCAATCGCTGAACTTACACACATGATCAATGGTTGGTGTGAAGGGTAAGTAAACCTCCCCTCTTTGAACTTCTCATTTGCAAACTGCAAATTGCAAATCTGTCTGCCAGTGCAGGAGACATGGGGTTCAATCTTTGGGTTGGGAAGATCCCCTGGAGAAGGAAATGGCAATCCACTCAAGTATTCTTGCCTGCAGAATGCCATGGACAGAGGAGACTGGTGGGCTACGGTTCATAGGGTCGTCGAAAAGAGTTGGACATGACTGAGTGATTGAACAACAATAAAAGGAACACCTGGAAATATATGGTCTTCACTTACTGGCTTCCTGACTACATCAGCTTCAGTGGTAGAAATCTTTTTTTTTTTTTTAATGATAGCTGCTTATATATTTATTTATTTTCATTGAGGCATGTGAGGCTTCCAGGTGTCTCAGTGGAAAAGAATCTGCCTGCTGGTGCAAGAGACACAAGAGATGTGGGTTCGATTCCTGAGTCAGGAAGATCCCCTGGAGTAGGAAATGGCAACCCACTCTAGTGCCAAATTTCTTGCTTGGAAAATTCCATGGACAGAGGAACCTGGCGAGTTACAGTTCATGGGGTTACGAAGAGTCAGACACGACTGAACGACAGAGCACATACGTGGGAACTTAAGTTGCTCCAGGTGATATCTAGTTCCCTGACCAGGGACTGAACTCAGGCCCCCTGCATTGGGAGTGCAGAGGCTTAACCACTGGACTGCCAGGGAAGCCCCTTATAATAAAAAAAAAAATTTTTTTTCTTTATGATGGGAATCACTTTTAAGGTCTTTATTGACTTTCCTGCCTATTTCTGTTTTATGTTTTGGGTTTTTGGCCGAGTGGCATGTGGGGTCTTATCTCTCTGACAGGGTCCAAACCTTCACCCCTTCCATTGGAAGGCCGAGTCTTAACCACCAGATTGCCAGTGAAGTCCTCAGTGGTAGTAGTCTTGAATGTGCGTGAGAGACCATAGTCAATTGCGTGTATGATTCTTCTTCTTTTTAAAATTTTTCTGATGAAGCGCCACTGATTTGCAATGTTGTGGACATGTATGGTTTTTCCTTGCTTACTCATTTTCTATTTTTTAATATCAACATTACTAGACTGAAAAGTGACTAGACATGTGCCCCTCTGGTTCTCTGAAAACATGAACTCTACACATCTTTCGTGATTTCCTTTGGATGTCAGGCCATCTGCTCTCACTGAATTCAAAAGATACGACTTCACAACATGAAAAATATTTCAATAAATAAAGACCAGCACATGCTGCTGAGTCCCCCTTGGTTCTGTCGTGTTCTGTTTATCTACCCCACCTTCTGCATTTTAAATAATGCTTCTGTCAACATTGTGAGTATTCAAGTTTCAATATTATCTAAAAGTAAATGACCCTATTACTAATAAGAGTCTCCAGTTCTCAGCATATTTTTGGTGAAAGATGGCTGTAAATATACAATGATGATAAAGAGTGAAGATTCTGGGGAGTTTTGTGGAGTTCTACTTTGGGCAAGAGAGTTGCATTTTTAAAAACATTTCTTGTTCTTTAAAGTTATTTTAAAAACAGTAGTAATTTTGGAAAGTCCAACTCAAATGGTTTAGAATGAACATTTCTTCTTGACTCAAAGTCTCATGCAAAAGCTCAGAATGCAACCATCTCAATTAAAAAATATTCCCACTGAGCTAGTACTAAACTCAAGGTACATGGGGAATAGTGGTGCAGATTCACAGAAGGGATCTTTGAAATGAGCTGGATATGGATTCAGGCTGAAAACTGTCCTGTAAAATCTTAACAGTGACTGGATGTTTCAGGGGGAAAAAATGAAAGGAATGAGGTAAAAGATTATAATAACACTAAGAAGGAAAAAAAATCCAATTCTATTAAGTATTCTTTCAAAGGTTTATCCTTTTAAATTATATTGAAGATAATTAGTTTGTGAACGCTGTGGTTATGGATGTGGGTTTTTTCTTCCCCCACCAGTAGGAAAGATTGAAAGCAGGAGGAGAAGGGAATGACAAAGGATGAGATGGTTGGATGGCGTCATTGACTCAGTGGACATGAGTTGGAGCAAGCTCTGGGAGTTGGTGATGGACAGGAAAGCCTGGCGTGCTGCAGTCCGTGGGGTCGCAAAGAATTAGACACGACTGAGCCGCTGAACTGAACTGAATCAATATTAGGTTAATTTATATTTGAAGATCTGTTAATGTCCTTAAGGGATGGATAGTCTATTTCAGATGAAGGTAAGTAGAGGGCATTAATTCACTTAACTGAAGGGATGCTTAAAGATGGAGTGATTTTTCCTGGCATTAGAAAGAGAAAAAAATTTTTGTTAGTGTGTTTTTGTATTCATCTTGCCTTTGAGATTTCTCCTAAAAGCAGCTATATAAAATAATTCAAGGAGTAATAGAAAAATGGATATCTAAGACTTTTGGGGTGGCATTCTCTGGCATTATTCATAAATAGGAAAAATTGAAATAAACATTTGATAGTACTTCAAAGGAAGGATATTACAAATTTCTAACATTAGTTAAAATACAAATATAGCACAATAAGCAAAAAATATATGAGTATAACGCTTACATTTCCTACAGATAGCAAATGTATAAACATTGTAGATTATTGGAACTACGAAACAATTTTTTTAAAGTTTGAGAGAACAAATAGTAGTGACATTTTCTACTTATAAGGAATCATAAATGCGAATTTGGGACTGCATCTTTGAAGCTGATGGAACACTTTCAGAATAAGTGAGAGAAAAATCACTGTAGATATTTAGGAAGTAAGGAGACCAATGAACTTGATTGGAACCAGTAACACCTCTCAATTTGCCATTTCAAAAAAGTCACAGGCTTCTAATATGAATAATATATAAATATGAAAACAGGAATCTGGAGGTAGCTTACTGCATTTCACCCAGAGCAAAACAAAGTATAATCAATGTCCACAAATAGTTAATTGTTAAGGAAAATAATGAAAATAAAGCCCATGTTAGATTTTAATCCTAAAGTGAAACTGAAAGTTGTTCAGTCATGTCCAACTCTTTGCAACCTCCTGGACTATACATGGAATTCTCCAGGCCAGAATACTGGGGTGGGTAGTCTTTCCCTTCTCCAGGAGATCTTCCCAACCCAGGGATCAAATCCAGGTCTCCTGCATTGCAGGCAGATTCTTTACTACCTGAGCCACAAGGGAAGCCCTTTAGTCCTAAAGTAATCATTAAAGAATGAGAGTTTGGGATTGGCATGTACACTCTGCTATATTTAAAACAGATAACCAACAAGGACCTACTGTATAGTACAGGAAATTCTGCTCAATATTATGTGAAAAAAAAAAGGAAAGAAAAGAACAATATGAGTAATCTAATATTAAACTATGATCAGTGATGGTTTCCAATATTATAAGCATCTCCGTTTTGGAAGGTGGCAGTTACACCACTGCCCAAGCCATTGTGGGGAGAAAGTGTCACAGGAATGTAAAATAGAAAGCAGTTTGTTAGGTGGAGTCATAATCTATCTTATGCATTTTAATATTGGTCCTTGAAATTTAATTTTGCTCTAGAAATTAACAGAAACCTAAAAATCAGAGTCCTTGTGGAAAATGTCTATTTTTTCTCTTTAAAAAATATTTTTGCTGCGAATCTTAAAATCCCATTGATTTCAAAAGGACAAAATCTTGCTACCTGAATGAGATGACATTTCAGATCACTCTAAGACCTTCCCTAGAATCATCTTTCCTGCCTTTGTGGCCCACTGATGGCAAAGATAGTCTTTTTGGACTGATGATAAGTCATTCAGGAGATTTATTTCATCAGTTAATAATCAAAGAGAAAGGAAAGCAGGATTGAATTCTGAAGTTCAACACTAAAAAAAAATCCTGCTTAGATGGACCCATTTTAGCATTTCGCCAAAGTGGGCTACAACATCCCAAACTACTACAGTTTCAAAGTTCTTGTTTTTTCTAACCACTGGAGTCTGCTTAGAGCTGAGTAAGTGGACAACAAAATTGTTATGAAAGATATTCACACAGGAAATTGAGAATCTTCTGTGTTGACTATTCTGAAACCATAAGGCATAGTTCAAAACTTTATTGTTGGATCAAGTATGGGTTTGGATAACAAGATAACACTTAAAACAGTTTAACCTCAATGCTTTCCTTTACAAGGAGACAAAATTTTATTGTTATAAATATTGGTCCAAAGAATTAGTATTAATATTTTTAGGATTGTTTTACAGCAAGGTATTTAGAAAAAAATTTACATCTATAAGTACTGGAGAAATTTTACCTTTCAAATAAATACACTGTCCTTTAAAATGCCAATAAATGAGAAATTTTTTAGTTTTTCCCTTATGAATTGTCACTACTTTCTCAGTGAAGATTCTGGCTTATTTGGTACAAGGAAACTTTGTTATTGTTCAGGCAGGTGTAAAACAAAATCTTCTTTGCTTTTCATTTAACAGAAAATAAAATAGATGCTTTAGAAACACTGTTTTAAAAGAAAAGCATTAATAAAAGGAATGGACTTTTTCGGATATAAGGATACTCTCCGTCTTTTATTTTTCTGTCCTCCGTGTGTAAGTTCTTAATTTATTCTTTGAGTAGATGAAAATGAATCTTGCTGAAAGATTAAGAAAAGATTTTAAATATGCGGGTTATGTAATGAGGCTTCTACTTAATGAGTTCTCTGCTTTGGGGCAGGGGGCAGGGGATTGATTTCCCATTTCCTTGACTCAAGGAAGCTCTATTTCCGCCACACTCAGTTCTTCTCAGCTCTCATCTTCCACTTGGATACATGCCTTCCAGTGTCTCCTAAAGTAAAATAGATGCTGTTAAAGGTTCTGTACTGTGCCACAAACTTTTCACCCCTTTTTCTTTCTCTGTTATTTTTTTGCTCTGATTAAAGTAAAAGAGACTAAAAAAAAAAAAAAAAACACAACTAAAAGGAACTAAACAACGTTGTAACTTTTGCACTATTCAAGAAGTTTTCCACTGGTGAATGGCTTGCAAGGACCTATTTGCATTAGAATGACCCCTCTTTGGTTTCCTTGTGTAACATTAAAAATCACAGTATTTCCTTAACGGAAGCCCAGACAGTGTATGGTTTGTAAAATTACCACAGTTGTACAACTAGGTCTTTACTTCTATGTGAATTGGTCACTTTGAATAGCGTCTTAGAAAAAGAAAAGAAAAGTCCCTGCTCCCTGTGTGTGTGTGTGTATGTGATTTTGTTTTGTTAACAAGAGAGTAAGGGTGGTATTCTTGCTACACAATAGCCTTATTCGTGGAGCTCCGAAATTTACAGTGTGAGCAATGGCTGCCTGGACCTGGCACAAGCTTTGTTAGTAGGCGATTTAAGCAATTTAAGAAATGCTACTGAAAAAAAAATACGCATACCCAGGTGGCTCAGTGGTGAAGAATCAGCCTGGCAATGCAAGAGTCTCAGAAGATGCAGATTCAATCCCTGGGTCAGGGAGATCCCTTGGCGGAGGAAATGGCAACCCACTCTAAAATTCTTGCCTGGAGAATCTCATGGACAGAGGAGCCTGGAGGGCTACAGTCCACAGGGTGTCAAAGAGTCAGACACACCTGAGCACGCATGTGCTGGAAAAACAACAACAAGAACAACTCGAGGAAGACAAAAGTGTTTTTGACTTGGTGCATACCTACAATGTTTTTAAAAATAAAGAGCTACATTACAATTTTTTGACAAAGTAGGCTCAGTGAATTTATTCATAAGGAAAAACATTTATAAATCTTTTCTGCACATTGTTAATGCTTGGTATACACAGCCACACACAATTCAATTAGACTTTGGATTTTCTTTTGAGAAAAAAAAAGAAAAAAGGTGGGTAAAACCCTCAAACACAGAGGATCTTTCTTCTTCATACAAGTTACACCAAGAAGAAATATTGATGTAATGTAATATTATATAAATATTGCTGGTAAGATTTGTTGCATGTATTTGTTGCACAAATAAATATTGATGCAAATAGTTGTCATGTGGGTCAGTAGTTTACTTATTAAATTGGGTTGTTGTTGTTTATTTGCTCATTTGTGTCTGACTCTTTTGTGACCCCATGGACTTGGACCAGCCAGGCTTCTCTGTCCCTGGGACCTCCCAGGCAAGAATACTGAAATGGATTGCCATTTCCTTCTCCAGAGTGTCTTCCTGACCCAGGGATTGAACCTAAGTCTCCGGCTTGGCAGGTGGATTCTTTACCACGGGCCACCTGGGAAACCCTTTTAAATTGTGGTAAAATATAAATAACAGTATTTGTCATTTTCACTATTTGTTAAGTGTCAGTTCAATGGCATAAAATACTTTCATAGTGTTGCCTAACCATCAACACTGTCTATACCCTAAACTTTTTCATTGTTCCCGATAGAGACCTTTTGTCATTAAACAATCAAAATCTCTTCCCTCACTTCTTATAACTTCTACTCTATGTTCTGTCTTTATGAATTTGCCAATTCAGATGCCTCTGAAAAATGAAATAATAAAATATTGGTCCTTCTGTGTCTGATTTATTTCACCAAGTATAATGTTTTCAAGATCCATCCAAGCCGTAACATATATCAAAATTTCATTCCCTTTGTGGCTGAATAATATTCCATTATATGTACAAGCCACCTTTTGTTTATTTATTTAGCTATTGATGGACACTTGGCTTGCTCCCGACTTTTGGTTATTGTAAATAACGCTGCTGTGAACATGGGATGCTGGTGTCTAGTCCCTGCTTTCATTTCTTTTGGATTCTGTGTCTGGGAGTGAACTTGCTGGGTCTTGTGATTGTTCTGTGTATAACCTTTTAAATATTTGCTACACTCTTTTCCACAGCAGCTATGCCATTTTTTTTGTAGAGTGAAAATGTAGATTCAGAATCTGGTTAAGTTCTAAAGTGCCTTTTGCCATGAAAAGAAGGCAGTCATTTTATTTCCTTCAAATATTTCCTATTCATTGTGCTAATGGAAATGTACTGATTATAGTTGAATCTCTGATATTCTGGGAAATTCATTTAAATTGTTGCCTAGATGAAAATGATTTTAATTAGATTATTCTACAGAGAACATTAGAGAGATACAATGGTCCACATCTCAGCACTTTCTGAGGTAATTTTTCTCTCTTTCCACTGCCTCTAATCTGGAGCTTCTCTCTTTCTCTCTTTGCTTCACTGGCAGACTAGGTTTTTTCAATGACTTTTCATTTTCTGCAAAATCAAGCTGAAACCCTGAGCACAGTATTTATTGCTCTGTCCAAATCCTCTGAACTATATTTCCTATTCTTCTCTCTGTATCTAACCCTACGGGTATTCAAAGTTGATGGCAAACCGTAATTCTTGTTTGCAGTTTTCAACATTTGGTCCTGCTATGATTCCTACAAAGAAGAGCGCATCTACTCTCTATTTAGTCTTTTTTGTGTGTGTGTGTGAATTAAAAGAGGTTTATTGAGGTATAATTAGTTTATAGTATTGTGTTCATTTTTTCTGTACAGCTAAGTGACTCAGTTACTCGCATACGTGTTCTTCTTCATATTCTTCTCTACTATGCTTCGTCACAGAATACTGAATATAGTTCTCTGTGCCATACAATATAGGCCCTTGTTGATTATCCATCCTGTGTATATTAATAGTTTGCCTTTGCTAATCCCAAACTCTCATTCTTTTCCTTTATTCATTTTTAAATCTCAGGCCCCATGCCACCTCCTTCATGGAACCTTCTGTTTCAGCTCTTTCCATTTCTCCCTCTGAGTCTACTATCTCTGGCTCTCAGGATGCTGTCTGGTCTACATGGATGGGTCCCCAGGCCGGTGGGGAACCCTGGCGGGAGGTCAGAGGAAAGAGGGGCAAGAGGTCAGGGAATTTCATCCTTGGCTCCTGCTGGGAGGTCACTTCTGACTGGTCATGGCCTTTGACTAAAGCTTGCTGCTTCTCTGCAGCAATGCATCCGCCCCCTTCAGCTCTGAGTGAACACTCATCCCTTCAAGCTCTAGTGGTAACAGCTCCTGCTGCTACCGGCTCTAGGGGACTGGGCTGTGGTTCCCCAACCCCCACACCTCTATTTACAGACCTCCTTCTGTAAATAAACCCTCTCAAAATTCCCTAACTTGCAAGCCCCGTTTGTTTTCTCCAGGGATACTTCCTGCCTCACCCTCCTTCCTCACCCGGGGTGGAAATCGATCTCCACTCTGTCCAAATCCCTGGAGTGGCTGATCCCTCTTTTATGAAACTTAACACAGAATATATTTTAATGATTGATGCATCTATTAATATTTTAACTCTCATTTTCAGGTGATAAATTTCCTATGGGAAGATATTGTATTCTACTTGTTTTTTACATTTCTTGTGCTCCATCTCTAAGAGGATGATTTTTTTTTAAAATGACTATTATAAAAACCACACTACAATGAATACCTTTGGTTGTAGGTAAAGTGTTTGACAGTCATCATAAGCTCATCATGCCCATGGAGGATATACCCTAAAAGGTCATCTAATTTCAAAGAAAGAAAAATGCTGAGATGCATTAAAAACAAATGACAACAATATTATTGAAATAGCTGAATGACCTTTATTAAATAGAGACTTTGAAAATTAATAGCTGCTTCTGCACAGAATCATTTTGAAAGAGCATGAGGTTGTGCTGTTTTAGGCCATAACAAATAGATAATTAAACCCACAGCAGAGCATTTCTTTTAAGCAATATATTGGGCACACAGAACTTACAGATGGAAATTTATGAAGCAACATCTTGCAAATATCTCTGATCAAATTGGGAATTTCACTTGTTTGCAAACTCTCATTCCTCCCCGCTGTGTTATTTCTGCCAGTTCACAGACACGGGGTGACATCAATCAGACAAAAATTAACTGTTCCTTAACCTAACAGCCCTTCGCAGAGTCGTCTCCGTAGTGTGCAGTCACTGTCATCAATCTCTACTTCCTATCTTCCCTGAAATAACTTCGTTCCAACCAAGTGCCGGCCCCAGTTCCTTCTCTAAGGCAGCTCTCGGCAGAATCACCAAAGAGCATCATGGGAAATTCAGCCGCCCATTCTCGTTCTCCTTTAGACGGACAGCTCAGCGGCATCTGATAGGCGGGACCAGACTTCCCTTCTGAAGACAGTCTTCCCTTGACCCCTGGGTCAGCGCCTTCGCTGACGTCACCAGCTGATCCTCTGTACGCGTGTTTCCTGCGGGACGGCCTCGGAACTCTGCTTCCTTCTCTGTGTCCTCTGTCTCTAAGGGTTCATCCTGTCCAGTGGCTTAGAACGCCAGCTATTGGCGGATGATACTCGTCTCCAGCCAGGAGCTCGCTCTGCAGGTGAGAGGAGCACGGAGGCTAGCTTGTTCCCGTGATGCATCCGCACGTCTAACAGTCTCAGTTAGTTGGGGCTCCCCGGAGGAAGAGAGCCAACAGGATAGGGAAGGTGGAGGTAAGATGAGATTTATTATAAGAGTGGAGCCACGTGATTGTGGAGGCTGGGAAGTCCTCAGGATCTACTGCCTATAAACTGGAGACCTAGAAGAGCTGGTGGCGTAATTCGATCTGAAGACCAGGAGCACCGGCATCAGAGGGCAGGAGAGACGGACGTCCCAGCTCAAGCAAAGAGTACATTTCCTATTTTCTGCTTTTCTGTTCTGTTCAAGCCCTCAGTGGAAAGGATGACGCCCTCCTGTCTTGGGGAGGGTGGGTCTTCACTGCGTCTACCAAATCAAATACTAATCTCCCCCAGAAACACCCTCACAGACGCCCAGAAACAATGTCTTACCAGCCTTCTTGGTGTCCCTTAGCCCAGGCAAGTTGACGTTTAAAATTGACCATCACTTTGGTGAAGAGCAACAAAAGATTCATCCTTCTTATTGCCCTCCGCATCCACACTCACACCTTGCTCCTTCGAGGACAACCCTGTCACGATTAATCTGATAACCATCACCCACCCAGTTGTTAGTTAAATCTTAGCTTTCTTCCTGGAGTTCTCTCTCTCCCTTTTCTTCACAAATACAAATTTAAAGAACTTTACTTACTTATTTTAAAGTTAGTTGATGTGTAGGTGAGGCTTCCCTGATAGCTCAGTTGGTAAAAAATCTGCCTGCAATGTTGGAGACCTGGGTTTGATTCCTGGGTCCGGAAGATCCCGAGGAGAAGGAAATGGCAACCCACTCCAGTATTCTTGCTTGGAAAATCCCATGGACAGAGGAGCCTGATGGGCTACAGTCCATGGGGTCACAAGAGGCAGACACGACCTAGCACTATCTTCCTTTTTTTTTCTCTGATGTGTAGGTAAATAGTAGATGACTTCCCCCACCTTTCTTTTATTCATCCAGTTCTGGCTCCTAACAAATAGCCAATATTATTCACTTACCTATACTTCCAGACTTTTATATAGGTACATAAGAAAATGAAAACATATATTCTTCATTTTCTCCCCCCCCCCTTTTTTTTTAACCTCCAAGGTAATATATTACATGTTCTTTTTCCTGAACCCTTTCAAAGTTGGGTTTCAGTTCAGTTTAGTCGCTCAGTCGTGTCTGACTCCTTGCGACCCCATGAACCACAGCACGCCAGACCTCCCTGTGCATCACCAACTCCTGGAGTTTACCCAAACCCATGTCCATTGAGTCAGTGATGCCATCCAACCATCTCATCCTCTCTTGTCCTCTTCTCCTCCTGCCCTCAATCTTTCCCAGCATCAGGGTCTTTTCCAATGAGTCAGCTCTTCGCATCAGGTGGACAAAGTATTGGAACTTCAGCTTCAACATCAGTAAAGCTGGGTTTATTGAAGTGCAGTTTATATTCAGTAAAATGGACCATGACAATGTGTAGTTTTCTGTGAATTTTGACAAATGGACCCAGTTGTGAGCCATCCTGAGACACTGAGTGAGCCATCCCCCTTTATAAGAATTCCTTCGTGCGTCTTTGAAGTCAGGCCTCCTCTCAACGACCGGTCATGTGAGTTCTGTCTCCATGGTTTTGCCGTGTTCAGGGGCAGGTATAAGCGCAACCATGCGGGGTGTAGCCTCTTTAACTACGTGTACACATTAGTTCATCTAAGTAACTTGTAGTTAGTTCTTCTTCAACTTAGTGTACACATTACCTCTTCCTCCAGACTGACCAGGTATCCCTATTATTCCTTTTTATTGATGGAGAGCATTTCATTGTATGAACGTCACACCTTGCTTTTCTTAGTAAGTCTTTCCTTGTCAACCTCTGGAAAACGTTTTCTTTCCACTGCTGTGAGGTTGCTTATGGATGCACCATCATTTCATGTCTCCTGGAATCCTACCCCAGGCTCTGTTTCTCCCACACCCTTCCCTGCCCGACACTGGCCCTGACCACTTCTGGTGGCCCCGAGTCCACTCCTGGTCTTCCTCTGTGACCCCATCACAACCTTTGGTCCCGATGCTCTTCTCTAAGTGGACTCCAGCTCTGCCTGACCTTGGACTTCTGCCGACAGTTCTCTGAACAGTCTGGTCCTTTTCTTCATGAGTTGCCCCTTGAATGTCCCCTCCTTGGGCAAGCGTTTCTTGATCACCTCCTCAGCCCACCAGACAGGCTGTATTCTCCAATTACAGTTTAATTTCTTCATAAATGATAACTCTCTGAATTTACCCCATTGAGAATTTGCTTGCCCATTCATGATCCTCGCCCCCACCCATCCAGGAAGGTGGCTCCCTGTCCTGTATTATATCTCCATCACCTAGAACATTTGAAGATACTCAGTGGCTATTTGTGTAATGACCGAATGGATGTGTTTTAGGGGCTAATAAAAGTGACAAATTTGATGTGTCTGGTGGACACTGAGCATGTTTTGGTGAGCATATGACCATTCTTTATACTGGCCAGCATCCAAGATGAGAGCCATGAGACCACGAGGCAGTGTTTCTGTGTCCTGGAGGAGGCAATATTTCACAGGGCTGCTGGAGAGTTCCGAACAGGCACACTGGAACATGGGTGACTTGTGGACTGCATGTGAAATTTCATCCAGGGCCCAAAATGTTATCATTGATTTAAACACGATCCTTTGGTTTCACAGATTCAGTGACACATCCGTTAACCCACAGGTAACTAAACACTTACAAATGGAGTATCCTGGCTGGGACAGAGCCGTTACTGCTAGAATAAAACAGGAGACCAAATGTGTTAAGGATAAAATATGCTTCTAGAACTTTCCATACTCATCAAAGTCAGAAGATAAAGAGAAATCTATATTTTCTGTGCAATGTTGGTCTGATAGAATACCCTATGAAAATACATGCTTGTTAGATCAGTTTTTTCTTTTCTTTTTGGTAATGATCTTGATGATTAACATGTCTTTACAAGCGTCAGTCCACATCTGTTACAAAGCTGAGTGGGAACTCTTACTCCCACTGATGTAACCTTTAGGGGAATGAAATCACCCTCATCAGTTCCTGTTTCTTTCTTTCTTTTTTTTTTTTTTTTTTTGAGTCAGCAGAGTAGAAACCGGATAAACATTGATATTAAATAATTAAACCAGCTAATTGTTTTCAGTTCTGCTTTATTTCCCTGGAATTGCAGGCACTTATATTTATTAGAATACTTTTAAACTGTTACAGTATTACTTCAAAATTCTGAAGTTTTTCTTTGCTACTTAGTACTTTTCAAGGATGATTTGCATTTAAACTCATATGGATGTGAGAGTTGGACTGTCAAAAAAGCTGAGCGCTGAAGAATTGATGCCTTTGAACTGTGGTGTTGGAGAAGACTCTCGAGAGTACCTTGGACTGCAAGGAGATCCAACCAGTCCATTCTAAGGAGATCAGTCCTGGGTGTTCATTGGAAGGACTGATGCTAAAGCTGAAACTCCAGTACTTTGCCCCTCTCATGCAAAGAGTTGACTCACTGGAAAAGACTCTGATGCTGGTTTGGGAGGGATTGGGGGCAGGAGGAGAAGGGGATGACAGAGGATGAGGTGGCTGGATGGCATCACCGACTCTATGGACATGGATTTGGGTGAACTCCAAGAGTTGGTGATGGACAGGGAGGCCTGGTGTGCTGCAATTCATGGGGTCGAAAAGAGTCGGACATCACTGAGCGACTGAACTGAACTAAGATTTTTGATGAAGAATGTTCATCTGTAAAAATTATCACCAGCTGTTAATTGTCCCAAGGTTCCTTTTGGGTTTGAAGATGGGGAGCTTCGCTGTATTTATAGTAAAGTTAATTTAGTTAGCTCTAACATAATTTATGTTTGTCTCACAAGTTGAAGCAGTCCAATAATGATATAGAGAAAGTAACAATGGATTTGATTCTTTAGGAAATTGTATAATTTAAGTTTATTCCTTCTTCAAATGTTGTGAAAATCTATTTGTTGTCTTACCTATAGAAATGGAATGAAATTAAATCCAAAAATCTGTAAAAGCAGAAAAAATAGATATAAGAGTATCTACTTTGTTATTTTTGAGGGCAGAGATCTGAATGTTTTAGAGTTTCTTGCCTCTTAAAAATATGAATTTTTTTGGAGTCAGCATCCACTGTATTTATGTACTTTATGTATTAATATTAGCACCACACTTACTTTATGCCCATAGAGCCTAACATTGCATGTAGATACATACTCACCCTCAAATGGAAAATATGAAAAATGATATAAAATTATTTAAAATAAACAAGAAAGCTGCAATTAAAGAGTTAAGAAGAGAGACAGCTGTGGTGCGGATGCCGAATGCATTACTTTTTGAACTCTTTCTGTGGTCAATTACCTTAAGATGCCTCAGAGTTTAAGATGGCTTTGGCTGGGTTGAATCAATGAAATATTTATGGATCAAAGGTCCTGGAGATGCTTCCTATGGGAACATGTATAATAATATAGTATTTATATAGCTTTGTCTTTGATGTGCTCAAAGACTTTTTACAGACATTATATACTTCATCTGCACCACCCGTGAAGCAAGTTGGGGGTAAGAATGAATCTTGTTTACAAATGAGTAAAAGGAATATAGAGCAGGACTCCATGGAGGCTCACAGGAGGTTAATGACAGAGCCGGAACCCCTGTCTGTTCAAAGGTGCAAGGAAAGAGATCTATTTCATCCTGTCCACAGGGATTTTCCCCTCTGAACCTCTGATTTCCCTGGACACCCAGTAGCTTGTACTTGATGACCTTACCGTTTTAACATTCTTCCATGGAGTCTAGAATTACAGGTTGTGTGACTGAGGGAGAGAAGTCAGGCTCTGGGAACCAGGTGATTCTGGGTTTAAATCTGTCAGTGTCTTCTTCCACGAGATGAAAATTTAATCTCCATCTCATGTGCTTGCATTGAGGACCAGGTGAATGAGACGATGTGAAAGAGCCTGGTCCCAAGCACTAGTCCATAGTAAAGGGAAAATGTTGGCCCCTCAGCTGGTTCTCCAACTTTTTGCAAACTCATCGACTATAGCCAGCCAGCTTCCTCTGTCCATAGGATTTTCCAGGCAGGAATACTGGAGTGGGTTGCCATTTCCTTCTCCAGGGGATCTTCTCGACTCAGGGATTGAAGCCAGGTCTCCTGCCTTGCAGGCAGATTCTTTACTGTCTGAGCCCCCAGGGAAGCTCACATAGGTCCTCAGCGAATGCGCCAGGGACTGTGAGGACGGCAGAGATGGAAGGTGGATTCTCTTCTGCTTGTTCTCTGTCACCAAAACACAAGGACACAGCCCTCTGGTAGGTTTCTACTGCAAGCTAAAAGTTGGTGATTCTGTCCTTTCTTGTTTCAAAGTCTGATGTTTGAGATCAGTTTTCCTTTTTAGACAGAGTTATTATATGGATGCAGAGAAGGCGATGACACCCCACTCCAGTACTCTTGCCTGGAAAATCCCATGGATGGAGGAGCCTGGTGGGCTGCAGTCCATGGGGTCACTAGGAGTCGGACATGACTGAGCGACTTCACTTTCAATTTTCACTTTCCACTTTCATGCATTGGAGAAGGAAATGGCAACCCACTCCACTGTTCTTGCCCAGAGAATCCCAGGGACGGGGGAGCCTGGTGGGCTGCCGTCTATGGGGTCGCACAGAGTCGGACATGACTGAAGTGACTTAGCAGCAGCAGCAGCATTATATGGATGACTTAATTAAACACGATACCTCCAAACCTGGCATGTGTCAATAAAGTGTGTGTACAGATGGGAGGATGTGTGGGTGCTTAGTGGGGGCCTGGCCCCAGGGGCAACTTGGTGGCAAAATTTCATGACATCAGTGATGGGGTTGGGAAACCATTCTAGGTCAGGCATCGTGAGCAGCTTCCTCTCTCCTGGAGGACCCTGTGGAATGTGGGCCGGGAGAGAAATGGAATTTAGTATGATGATCAGACAAGAAGGACTCTGGGTCTAAAAAGACTAATGAAAACCTAGCCTATTAGTGCCTAAAGGGACATCTGAAGTCCTGTCTTCTGGCACCTCCGAGGACACTTCCAGAGTGGGACAGTGTCCCTTCTGAGGTACTGCACACTCACCCCACCAAAGAATGTCAGTGATCCCCATCTACTTTATTAACAGAGAAGTCAGTGTATATGATTAGAGGGTGAAGAAGACCTCATCACAGTCGTTTGTGACATCAAATTTATATTGATAATTCTGATGTCATCCATTTAGTATTATATTCAGTGATATAACTTTACATTCACTGAGCATTATTAATTGAATTTGGTACAAATATAAACATGTTTTCAGTCGCTCAGTTGTGTCTGACTCTTTGGGACCCAATGGACTGTAGCCCACCAGATTCCTCTGTCCGTGGGGTTTTCCAGGAAAGAATACTGGAGTGGGTTGCTATTTTCTTCTCCAGGGGATCTTCGCGACCCAGGGATTGACCCTGGGTCTCCCAGGTCGCCTGCACTGCAGGTGAACCCTTTATAGCTCAACCACTGGGGAAGCCCACATGTAGACGTATGTACATTTATAAGCATACTTATATACATGTTTACATAACATGCAACTTTAAATGTATCCAACATGTAAATTTTTCTATGGAAAACTTGTGATATCTATGACATTTTGGTTATCCTGTATGTAATAAAGGGTAGTTAGAAAGGAGAAGGCAATGGCGCCCCACTCCAGTACTCTTGCCTGGAAAATCCCATGGACGGAGGAGCCTGGTGGGCTGCAGTCCATGGGGTTGCTAAGAGTCGGGCACAACTGAGCGACTTCACTTTCACTTTTTACTTTCATGCATTGGAGAATGAAATGGCAGCCCACTCCAGTGTTCTTGCCTTGAGAATCCCGGGGACGGGGGAGCCTAGTGGGCTGCTGTCTATGGGGTCGCACAGAGTCAGACACGACTGAAGCAACTTAGCAGCAGCAGCAGCAGAAAGTATTTATTAAACACACGTTGTAACATTTATAATTAGCACAGTGAATCTTTAGATATTTTGCTACTAGATGTGGTAAGAAAAAATGATCTCTAAAGAGAAAAAAATATTGTCTCAAAGTATATGCATTGAATAAATATACTTACAGGGTCAGGATTCACCACTGGTGCTCTTATTACACAGATGGTCACATTTCTTATGAGCAAATGACAAGGGGAAGGTGTTTGTATTCTAGCAAAAAATGAGCCCTGGTTTGTGGTGTTTGTGTAAATATATGTTTCAAGTTGCCAGACTGAGGTCACTGAAGATAGGGTGGGGGAGAGAAGGGAGTAGTCAGCTTCTAGAAGGAAAAGGCAACCCACTCCAGTATTCTTGCCTGGAGAATTCCATGGACACAGGAGCCCGGTGGGCTACAGCCCATGGGGTCACAGAGAGTTGGACACAACTGAATGACTAGCCCTGTCATCTTCTTTCACTTAGAGCTGTGGGCCCCAACCTTTTTGGCACCAGGGACCAGTTTCATGCAAGACAATTGTTCCACCTCGGCGGGTAAGGATGGTTTCAGGTTGATGAGAGAGCATTACACTTTGTTCCTGTTATCATTACACCATCAGCTCCACCTCTGACCATTAGGTCTTAGGTCCTGGAGGCTGGGGACCCCGCCTTAGAGCACTACTCCACACAGCACAGCGGACGCTTCGTGCTGTTACTGGTGAACTGGGTACCATTCGCTTCAGGAATGAAAAGGACTAAAGAAAGCAAAAGTGAGTAGAATGAAAAACCAGCCAAGTGGTTTGAGATGTAAATGGTGCTAAAATTTAGTCATTTAGAAGGACTTGTTTTCTGACGGTTTCTTACAAAAAAATGTAATTCTTACTTTTCAGGACTAATTTAATTATCGTATATCAGAGAAGAGGAGTGTAACCTTAGCAACAAAAAAAATGCCTTCTTAGAGGAAAGGGTGGATTATTGGTGATGATATTGTTAGTACAGAATGTGTGCGTATGTTCAAGCTTGAAAGCAAATGGCCTTTGTTATAGCAGTGATGTGTGTGTGCATCAGATAAAGAATCTGCCTACCAATGCAGGAGACGTGGGCTCACTCCCTGGGTCGGGAAGATCCCCTGGAAAAAGGAATGGCTACCTACTCCAGTAAACTTGCCTGGAGAATTCCATGAATAGAGGAGCCTGGTGGGCTACAGTCCATGGGGTTGCAAAGAGTCGGACACGACTGAGCGCTGAGCTTGTCTATATACCTGGGGGCAGTCTCTTGTGATGTTTTAGCTTTTCAAGCAAACTTGTAACTTTTAAAATGTCCTGAAAGGACCCAGGTTAAAATACCACCTTGAAATCTGCCTTGCTTTGTTGTGTGTATTTATTGTGAACTTTTTTTTTTTGCTTCTATATCCATGTTTCAGTATTAACCCAACCATCACAGACTGAAAAGACTTCTGACCTCTTAGGGGGGTGAACTCCCAGGTTGAAGGCCATTTCTTCAAAGCTTCGATAAATATGTCTAGTAACTGTTGAAGAGCGAAAAAGAAAAATGGTCTCTCCTGACTGGATGGCTCACCGGTGTTGCCCTTAGGAAGGGCTGACATCGCCTGTGTGATAAAGAAGAGAATTTGCCCACTTGCAGGCTCTTGCTCTGCAGGACACCCTCAAAGATAAACTGCAGTGTGAGCTCTGAATGCAGACTGCCGAGGAACACAGACACACAATCAAATCCAACTATAAAAATACACTAGGTCCATGCACCATATACTGGAATCACAGTACTTTGGGTCCTTTTCACGATAGCCACTGAAAACTGTCCATGAATGCTGAGAGACAGGGGACTTAAGGTGAACCGCCTGTGGCATGACCATGTTACCTGTTCAAAACCTCTTTCAAGACAGAAAGGGAATTATGTAGATAAAGACCAGCAGCTCCAGAGTCATGCAGATGCTTCTTGGCTCTTAAGAAAAATCCTTCATGAAAATATAAATCATGGAGAATCATGGAAACCTATTGCTTCAGAACAGTAGAGTCTCCAGTCTCCAGGGGTTATGAATTCTCAACATTTCCGGTACAGAAGAGCCACTGGAGACCTTGTTAAAGTGTAAATTCTTTAAAAAAATTTAAAAAAATTGAAGCAAGGGCTTCCCTGGTGGCTCAGATGGTAAAGAATCTACTTGCCACACGGGAGACCAGGGTTTGATCCTTGGGTTGGAAAGAACCCCTGGAGCAGGGCATGGCTACCCACTCCAGTAGTTTTGCTTGGAGAATCCCATGGATAGGGTCGCAAAGAGCTGGACACGACTGACTAACACTTTCATTTTCATGTGGTTAATTTACAATGCTGTGTATAGCAAAGTGATTTAGTTACATATATATATATACATATATACATACACATTTTTTCATGTTCTTTGCCATTATGAATTATCATAGGATATTGAATATAAACTATACAGTAGGACCTAGCTGTTCATCCATTCTTTATGTAACCATTCGCGTCAGCTAACCCCAAACTCCTTATCCACTCCCCTCTCCAGAAGCCCCCCCACCCGCCTGGCAACTGCAAGTCTGTTCTCTGGGTCTGTGAGTCTGTTTCTGTTCTGTAGATAAGTTCATCTATGACATACAAAATGTGGATTCTGATTCAAAAGATCCAGGGGTCTTAGAGAGACCTAAGACTGCATTTCTAACAAGATCCTCGGTGCTGCAGGGCTTCTAAAGGCCAGGCACTGCCTTACTCATCTTTGTGTATCAGTGTGGAGCCTGGCAAATATCTCTGATTAGCTGGTCAACAATTGCTTGCAGGAGTGATGTGAAGGCAGGGTGTGAAGCTGAGACAAATGTGTTTTGTTTTCAACTCTTTTCATGGGGCTTCTGAGATGCTAGGTTTACAGAGACCTGTAGAGCAGTTACCATACTCAAATTGTCTATGGGTCGGACAAGAACTGATGGTGGGTGGCAAAAGGGAATTTTTATTCAAAACAAGAACACCCTTTCTAAGAATAACAGTTTTCAAACATGAATCTGTCACTGGGAGTGTTGGATCCCAGGCAGGGCAACCGCTGGGGATTTATTATAATGCAGATCTCAGTAACTGGCTGATTGGACTAGAGAACATTTAAGATTTCTTCCAGTCCTAAAACCTATGGAGATAAAGGATGGGGCTGATAGAGGTTAGTGAGGCAATGCAGACAGCTAAAGTTTGGACTTTATAATCCTTCAGGCAGTGATTTGCATTCTGGCAAGTTCCATCTCTGAGGTTTTGTTTGCATCTCTGAAAAAAAAAACGGCAACATCAGTGCCTTTTTTGCAGTGTCAATTTAAGAATTAAGTGCCATGATTTTTTGATGACCGTGGCACGTGCTATAGTAGACATTCAATAAACTGCCGCTTCTCTGACAGTGGCAGGCTGGTCAGCGTTTAACAATGGGCTCCCTTTCCCTTGCCCAAAGCCCAGTTGTAACCTTTGCTGATTTCCATGGGGAGAATTGTCTAAATATTTCTACTACAGTCAATTTCAAGCTAGCAGTGGCTTAGCAGCCTGCTTGCCAAATTCTTGAAAGTTCACCGGTTGGCTTTTGTGAACCCCTGAAGTGAATCAGCTACAAGCACAGGAATACCTTAGTTATGACCCTTTGTGATACTGAAGCATAAAATAACACCACTTTTCACCTACTGTTATGCCATGACACGAAACAGACTCAGAGCTTTAAGGACCTCCATCTCCTGTGTTGGATGAGGAGGAGAGAACCTAAGGCAGGAGAGAGCCTTGGGTTGGAGATATGCATATTGTTGTTTTGCTCAGTCACTAAATTATGTCTGCTTCTTTGCAACCCCGTGGACTGCAGCATGCTACGCCCCACTGTCCTTCACCATCTCCTGTAGTCTGCTCAAGTTCCTGTCCATTGAGGCAGTGACACCCTCCAACCATCTCATCCTCTGACGCCCCTCTCTCCTTTTGCCTTCAATCTTTCCCAATGTCAGGGTCTTTTTCAACGAGATAAGCATATGCTGACCTAATTCATGAGAAATTGGCATAACGTGGATGTTGCGTCACTTCTGAAGGAAACTCAGGAAACTTCCCTGGTGGCTCAGTGGTAAAAGAGTTGGCCTGCCAATGCACGAGACGTGGGTTTGATCCCCGGTCTGAGAAGATCCCAGATGCCGTGGAGCAACTAAGCCCATGCGCCACAAGTATGGAGCCTGTGCTCTGCAACCCAGGAAGCCACGACAGTGAGATGCCAGGCAGCAACAGAGAGCCACACAGCCAAAGACAAGTAAAAAAAGAAAGTTATTAAAAAGCAAAAACTCAGGAGCTTTGCAGCTCCGCTCCTAGGAGAAAAGAGGGCTGCAAGATCTGTCAAACAGTAGGAAAGTTGAGATTGAACCCAACAAAACAGTGGGTAGGTGTATTAAAACAGATGGCATTTTTTTTTTTTTGAGTGCATGCCTCTAAAATGTTCCATGTTTAAAACTCTCACGTGTTTCTTAGAGTGCTATATTCATGAACATAATTACTCAATAGTTCTTTGTTCAATGAATTTTGAATGTTAAAACCTTATTCCTCCAAATTAGCCATTAACAATATGAGCATTTCTATTTGAATCTAATTCCATCACCTGACAAATGTAAGTTCTTCATAATAAGGACAAACGTGTGATGAGATCATTATGTTCGAAGCCTCAGAACAGCTCCCAAATGGTATGCTCTTCATGCATTTGTCTTAAGAGATGGCCTCACGCAAGACCAGAAGTCAAATACATTTCAATCTGTGTTAAGAGAGTGACATTCTCTGGCCAGGTTCACGTCAAGTTGTATGAATACCTTCATTTTCCCATTTATAAAATAAGACACTAATGGTTAGTGGGGGAACTGGACAAGTTCATTGTTGAACGTAGCCAAAAAAAATATTTTATAATGAATCATGACAGTAACCTGACCTTAACATTTCAGCACCATCTGTTTTTTTTTTTTTTTACAATTTATCCTATTTTTATGTGAAATAATCACATACAATGTTTAAGCCCCTCAGACTGATTTATTCAGAAGTTTTAATACCAATTTTTTGCCCAATTTCTCATCATCTGCAAATGATGATATAGCTATGAATTGTATTTCCATTTTCTCCACTTTGAGGTTATTTATGAGTCAGCACTATGAAGATAATTAAATTGAAATTCAATAGAGGAAAGGAATGACTTTCTGGGTTGTAGCATTAATGCTTTGGATATTCATTATATCTTTAAAAATATATACGTAAGCTTGATTGAGTATTTCTTCCCCTGAAATTCTATGTGCTGGTGAAAAAGGAGCACTTATGAGTAGGACAGTCCCCAGCTGAGTCCTCTTGTGTGGAGGGCTGGGTGTTATTTTGTCTTTTTAATCTGACTCCTAGGATGATGTCTGAAGTTGAAGTAACTTTTTACCATGATATCCAGGTTAGTTCAGTTCAGTTCAGTCACTCAGTCGTGTCCGACTCTTTGCGACCCCATGAATCACAGCACGCCAGGCCTCCCTGTCCATCACCAACTCCCGGAGTTCACTCAAATTCATGTCCATCCAGACAGTGATGCCATCCAGCCATCTCATCCTCTGTTGTCCCCTTCTCCTCCTGCCCCCAAATCCCTCCCACCATCAGAGTCTTTTTCAATGAGTCAGCTCTTCACATGAGGTGGCCAAAGTACTGGAGTTTCAGCTTTAGCATCATTCCTTCCAAAGAAATCCCAGGGTTGATCTCCTTCAGAATGGACTGGTTGGATCTCCTTGCAGTCCAAGGGACTCTCAA
Source organism: Oryx dammah (assembly GCF_014754425.2). Taxonomy (NCBI): domain Eukaryota; kingdom Metazoa; phylum Chordata; class Mammalia; order Artiodactyla; family Bovidae; genus Oryx; species Oryx dammah. Next base: position 80,322,887 of record NW_024070208.1, on the reverse strand, counting down.
GAGTCTTCTCCAACATCACAGTTCAAAAGCATTAATTCTTTGGTGCTCAGCTTCTTTTAACTTGGAGTTTCCAAGAAAAACAAAAGGATTAGTTGAGCAGAACTGAATTCATGTTCTGGGATGAACCACAGAGAACTCCAGAGAGGTTTTTAAGAGCCAACTCATGTACAGATACTTAAAGAAAATGATACATAATTTATGGCATAATTACCTGGCGGATCGTGGGTAAACTAAAAGCCTCTCTTCTTCTCACGTGGTTGCCCTTATCACTGCCGCTCTTAGACTCAGCCGTGCAGACAGATTGTGCTGTGGTTGTTTTGTCTCTGGTCCTCTTGAGTCTGCCTTCAGTTTGCAGCGTCTGCTCTCCAAGTGTCTCCATAGGCAATCCGACTAGCCTGTTTCTTAGGTGATTTGACAGGTCCCTTGCATCCTATGCCAGCAATTCACCTCTACCAAGAAGGATCATTTGGAAACTGATGTCCCGACACTGAGGTTCCTTATAAGCTCTCAGACCCTGACGCGGATGATCCACGTGAGCCCGTGATCTGAGACAGTTTTAGTGGATCTGAAGAACTGGAAAGCCATCTTTCACAGGGAACCTACCAAAGAACCTACCAAGAATCCACTGACACTTCAACTTGATGAAACAGGTTCTCAGTTGCTGGTGAGTAAGGGCTTCCCTGATCACTCAGACAGTGAAGAATCTGTCTGCAAAGCAGGAGACCCAGGCTTGATCCCTAGGTTAGGAAGATCCCCTGGAGGAGGGCATGGCAACCCATTCCAGTATTTTTGCCTGAAAAATCTCCATGGACAGAGGACCCTGGCAGGCTACAGTCCAGGGGGTCACAGAGATTGAGACATGACTGAGCATGTAACATACATACAAGAGGGATTTAGGAAGCTCACAGGTGTCGACAGATGGCACGGTGAGCAGAAGGGGTTTTCTGGAACTGGGTGCCACTTAATGACTGACTGTGGGCATCAAGGAGACATAGCTTTAATATCATCAAAACTTTCAGAATTTGGACCAATAATATTCCAGGTCCGTGCTTCTCTGTTTTCTGGCTTCACACTGGTTGGCAGACATGATTTTCTGCCTTGTTGGCAAGGATTAAAGTCCAGTCTTGAGATTCAGAAACTCTTTACTGCAACCACATAACTTAATGAACCTCATTTCCGTGGTCCTGTTGTTCTATTTTTATTCCTGCTGCACAAAACTCTGGAGACAAGCAGAGAGATGAGAATGGCGTGGTCCCTTTGAATGCAGCCGCTTTTCGAGAGTGATGGCAAGTGTCCTCTGCAGGATGCTTCTGAGGCTGTGTGTTCAAAGGCCACAAGCTCGTCTCACTCTCAAGCTTCCTGAAGTGTCTTGTAATAAGATGTTAGGTCTTGGGGGCTTTGTGGCCTCCTTATTTCATATCTACTAAGGACTGGTAATTCTCGTTGGCTTATTGCTACTGTGTCAATACAAACACTCCACGCAAACCTTAGCTGGGGTAGATGTGTAAATGTAATTGTTGACTGTATAAATAGAATTATAATTCCATTGCGTGTGACTCTGACACTTCTTAGGTCTTAATGGATCACAACAAAAGGTATCCTGTTGTTTATCTATTTGAATAGCACAGAAAACTCTCTTGAGTAACTTGTAGTAACCTATAATGGAAAAGAAAGTGAAAAAGAATCAGTTAACTATAACTGAATCACTTTGCTGCACACCTGAAACCACAACAACATGCAAACCAACCTTCTCCAAGTTAAAAAAAAAGTATCCTGTATCACAGGATGAGCTTTGTGTGTCTGTCTGTCCTGTAGTTGCGATGTTAAGGAGTTTCATATTGTAACCAGTGTGTAACCATACGTGTGCAACCAGATGTATAGTTACACACTGGCCACCAGTGCATTCAACTCAGGTGTTGTGTTTTGCTTAGGTACCTGATGACAGTCATATTTAAAAACCACCAAATGAGCTCATTTGGCCCTATTGAGTCTAAGACCTCAGTTTGCGTCGCCTGAAACATCCTCAGTTTAGACGGAGCTGAGGGTTAGTTACCAAAGGGACCTAGAGGGAAGGGCTAAGGAGAGAGATTCGGCTCTTGAGGTTCCAGTGGAATTGTTTCAGCGAACAATAGCCTGGTAAGTCAGGCTGTTAGTCTGAGCGAGGAAGTCCGGATTCACTTTTTTCCACCTTGTATTGGCCATATTAACAGCTGGGCTTGGAGGGCGTGGCTGATAGAGTCTCTGGTTGTTTAGGAAAACCAAGAAGACTCTTCTGGAGACAAGAGGAAGGTGCGATGCACAGGAGGGGAAGAAGGGCCTTTTTCCTCTTTCGCCAGGAGAGCAAGGCGGGGGTGGGGCCAGGCGAGCCTGCAGAGCTGTCTCCCAATTCCTCGCTCCTGGCTTTGGCCTGGGGGTGATGCGTTGAAAAACAAGGACAAGACCTTGTCTTCCCTATGGGTCCCTCCCCGGTTCATTTAATTTTGTTTCTAGTTAATAGTGTCTCCTCTGCCGGTGTGCTAGGTTGCTTTAGTCGTGTCCGACTCTCCAACACCATGGACTGTAGCCTGCCAGGCTCCCCTGTCCATAGGATTCTTCGGGCAAGAATACTGGAGTGGATTGCCGGGCCCTCCTCCAGGGGATCCTCTCCATCTAGGGATCGAACCCACGTCTCCTGACTTTCAGAGGGACTCTTTACTATAGGGGAAGAACTCTTACTACAGGGGAAGCCCAGGGTCTCTATAGGTGCCTTGTAATCCTTTTTGATAACGATGTGCTCATGGTTAAGTATTGTATTTTAGCAGAAAGCTAATTAGGACCATTTTCCCACATCTTAACCAGGATATGGTGACGCTATTTTAGGGAGTTTTCCAGAAAAGATGAATTTATTGGCACCTCAACTTCGACCTTATTTTTTCCTGTAACCGGCTGCCTTTTCCAAAAGAAGCTTTATGCCCCCAACGGAGGACAGTACCTACTTTGCAAGTGCTTGTTAACAAGCCACCAGGTTACAGGAGGACCTGGGGTTATACTCAGACAAACCATGAGTACTTCATGGGGGACAGTCCAGAGGGGGTTTGGGGAGCCAACTGGGATGCGGGAGGCCTCCCATCTCTAGATCTGGGAGGAGGGTGGGCAGGCAGAGGAACCTCCCCAGGGCTTGGTGAATCCCCCATCCCCACCCCTCCCCCACCTGCCCCCTGCACCCTGCTCTGGCTGCAGAGATGCAGACGCTCCCAGGGACCCAGAGTCTTGAACTTTACACAGGGCATATGACCCCGGCAAAGAGCAAAAGTTAAAAGACCTCCCAACCCTTTGTATTCTGGGAAGGGCTTCCAGTGAGGACCCCCACTTCTCGATGGGACCAGATAAGATTCAGATGCCACTGTGTCCACTCAGGAAGAGTCAGGATGCAGACACTGACTCCCGTTCTCTGCCTCATGAATGATTAGCCTGAACAGCTTACTCCCAGGATCAAGGGAAACCAAAGGCAGGTTAATTAAAGTTGAGTTAAGCTTCTCTCCTGTTCCAGGGGCCTGAACTTTGCCCACCCTCAGCCTGCGCAGCAGGTAGACCCTCCTGAGAACAGACTGCCCCCCAAAGAACATCCTCTGATCTCCTGTGCATCAGCCCCTTTCCCCTAACCCTGGGCCTTCCCAGCCTTGTTTACTCCTGTTTAGAAAAGACCCTGATGCTGGGCAAGATTGAGGGCAGGAGAAGGGGGCAACAGAGGATGAGATGGTTGGATGGGATCATCGACTTGATGGACACGAGTTTGAGCAAGCTCTGGGAGTTGGTGATGGACAGGCAGACCTGGCGTGCTGCAGTCCATGGGGGTCACAAAGAGTTGGACATGACTTAGCCACTGAACAACAAGGGGAAAAAGGAAGGCCTTTTGCTTAACTCTGGAGATGCCTGCAGGTCTTGCCAGGACATACTCTGGACAGCAGTTCCTTGACCCCTTGCAGCGATGCTTCTGAATAAAATCTCTGCTTACTAAATCCAGATTTTTTTTTTTTTTTTAATTTTGGTAAGAAGCAGCATCAAAACAGGAAGGAAATGGGAAGAGATGGCCTGACCTCTCCCTTCCTGCTCCCCTGTTTTCCACCAAAGCCTCCCGTGCCTGCAGCCCGAGGCGCAGCCCTTCTGCAAGGTCAGGACAGGGGTAGCCGAGGAAGGGTGGTCTCACAGCTGACTCAGGTCTCTGTTCTTGGCCCCTTGTGCTAGGTGCTGCTGGGAACTGCTTTCACCCTCCTGCGAGGTCTTCAGGTTTACACTTTCTGTTTCCACATTCGAAGTTTGCCCAGAAATGTCTTTTGCAACTTTAATATTCAACAACCATTGTTGTTCAGAGTTTGATGTAAATTATTTCAGATCTGAATACCTGTGTGTTGCGTATACATGTACATCCGAACATATAATTTCTTAACAAAAATGGCTTCATAGAGGACATCGAGGTTGGCAACCATCTTTTTTATGCTTGGCACTCCACCTTGGGTGTCATTCTGTGTCAGCGTATTTCATTATCCTTTGTTGACAATACTTCAAGTAGTTTCTTTTCTCACCACTAGAATCTCTGTTGGAAAGAGGGTCCCTATTTTTCTTTTGTATCTTTGTGTGAGTTTTTCAACTGAGTGAATTCTTAGAAGTGAAATTTCTCAAGAATGTGAATCATTTAATAGACATTGCAATTTTTCCTTCCAAAAAATTAGCAAATTTTTATACTCCCACTAGCAACATATGACAGAACTTGTTTTCCCATATTCTTGCCAACTCCAGGAATTATTAATCTTCTAGCCACTACCAATTTGATAGTTGAAAAATGATATCTCATTGTTATTTGAATTTAATTATTTGTGAGTTTGTTTAGGTTTTCAAATGATTAATGGCCACTTCTGGTTTGTTCTCTGTGAAATAACTATTTTCACTTCCACTTAAAAATTTCTCTATTGACTTGTAAGAAGGTATCATAATGTCAAGAAAATTAGCTGTTGTTGGATGTGTTGTGAACACTTTTCTCAGTTTCTCCCTTCACTTTTGAAAGTTTATTTCTTGACACAGAATTAATTTCCACATTTAGAGGTATTTATATAAATTTATAGTATATTTTACTTTAGAGGCTTTGCCTTGGGATCAGAAAACATTTACTTCATCAAAGTTACAAAAATATTCAGATGTTTTTCTTTAGTTATATTAATGTTTTACCTTGAAGTGTTGGTTCCATCTGGATTTTATTTTAGTGTAAGAGAGTGAAGTAAAAATGCAGATTTATCGTTTTTTTTTCAAGTGGCTAGTGAGCTCTGCCAACGTTGTAAATAATTAATGCATTTCCTCCAGTTTATTTGCAGCACCTTCTTTATGGTTTACTATATCCACAAACGTGTAGATGTTTCAGCTCTACACTCTCAATTTTCTCCCATCACTACTGCTCTGCCTCACTACCATAACGTTTTAATGATCATTTAGAATTCTGCTATTCTCTGTTCCTCAGAATTTTTCTGATTATTTGAGAATATATTCTCCTAAATAAACTTTGGAATAATTAAAAATATCTATATTTGAAAATCAGAAATTTGATCATGATCATGCTTCTTTGTTAGTTTTCAGTTGCTAAGTTGTGTCTGAGTCGTTGTGACCTCATGAACTTTAGCATGCTAGACTCCTCTGTCTTCCACTATTGGAGTTTGCTCAGATTCATGTCCATCAAGTGGTGATGCCATCCAGCCACCTCATCCTCTGTCCTCCCCTTCTCCTCCTGCCTCCAATCTTCCCCAGCATCAAGGTCTTTTCCAGTGAGTCAGCTCTTTGCATAAGGTGGCCAAAGTACTGGAGCTTCAGCTTCAGCATCAGTCCTTCCAGTGAATGTTCAGGGTCGATTTCCTTTAGAATTGACTGGTTTGATCTTTGCAGTCCCAGGGACTCTCAAGCATCTTCTCCAACACCAAAAATATCAATTTTTTGGTCCTCAGCCTTCTTTATGGTCCAATTCTCACATCCATACATGACTACTGGAAAAGCCACCGCTTTGACTATGCAGAGCTTTGTCAGCAAAGTGATGTCTCTGCTTTTTAATACACTGTCTCGTTTTGTCATAGCTTTCCTTCCAAGGAGCGAAAACGTTTTAATTTCATGGCTGCAGTCACTGTCTGTAGTGACGTTGGAGCCCAAGAAAAGAAAATCTGTCACTGCTTCGACATTTCTTCTTCGTTTTGCCATGAAGTGATGGGAGCGGACACCAATGTCTTAGTTTTTTGAACAAGTTTCAAGCCAGCTGTTTCTCTCTCCTCTTTGACCCTCATTAAGTGGCTCTTTAGTTCCTCTTCACTTTCTTCCATTACAATGGTATCACCCCCATATTAATTAGTGAAGAATTTATGCCTTCACAATATTGAGTACTTTTGGCGGTGGTGGTTTAGTACTAAGTTGTAACTGACTCTTGTGACCCCATGGACCGTAGCCCTCCAGGCTCCTCTGTCCATGGGATTCCCCAGGCAAGAATACTGGAGTGGGTTGCCATTTCCTTCTCCAGGGGATATTCCTGACCCAGGGATCACACCCATGTCTCCTGCATGACAGGCAGACTCTTTACTGCCGATTCACGGGATTCCCTGAGTACTCCTTTTCATAAACAAAGGATAACTTTTAAATGGTACTCAGCAAACGAGTGCTTAGTCTAGTCCCTTGGACTTTCATATTACATCAGACTGGGACTCTTTTTACAGAATCTTCAGGCATGAGGTTGAATATGACTTGAAGAGTTTGCTTCTGCCAATATGTTCTCATCTTCTTGTACCAGGCAGTTCCAAGATGATTTAGAAATGTTGACAGTCCTCATGCCTGGTATGTGATGCTTTGATGTGTATTTTCATTTGCATGTGAGCGATCCCTAAGCCATTATAGACCAGATCAAGCGGAGCTTCTGGCACAACCCAGTCAAACTACCCTGTGTATCAGGAAAAGCAGTCTCTCTCTACTCACTCCTTCATGGGGGGTCTGGAACGGTGATCTTTGGAGGAGGAGTGGTTCACTAATACATCATGTCAATCTGACAGATGGGCTAGCTCTTCGTAATGTTGATCACCAAGTGGCGAGAATGTGAGAGTTCAGAAAAGTGGAAAAAGGTGAGGGGCCTTTTCCCAGCCTCTCAGGACTGGATTGTCCTGGCGAAATGTGGATTTGTAATTCTGTTTATTTGTTGTGAATTACAAGGACATCAGACACATGTACATTAAAATGTAAGAGTGAATTTGCATTCTAAATTCAGTTGCATTTCAGATTATCTACTGTCTTTAAATATTTCCACAACTTCACTCTACTTCCAGCTCTCTTCATTCCCAATTCCCTACCTATAATTCTGTTTCATACAGAGATTAAAATATGTGCTCTTTCTTAGAAAAAAATGTTGGCTTAAAAATGGGTGAGTGTATGATTTTTCTCCTCAAGCTGCTTCTAAATTTCTACTGGCTCACTCTTGTACATCTGTGCCAACCTCTTACCAGCATATCGACATTGCAAAATCCAGAGCCATCAAAAAAAGGAAATTGATTTGAAAATTCACTGTAAATTAGATGTATTTTGTTCTGTCTTCCTTTGTGTGTGATGATATAACAGTTCCTCTGCTCTTGCTAGGTTATTAAATTCCAAGCCAAAATATCCTGTGATGGGGGGATGGGTGGGCGAAGCTCATGCAAAATGTGATAGATCCCTTGAAGGGGTTTCCATTCTTCCCAGAGCCACTATTTTCATTTCGTGCCAATATTTTTCTTTGCCAAAATACACTCTGATTACAGCAGTAAATTTGGATAACTTATGTTACAATTTTTGGAGGAGAGGAAATTCACAAAAAATACAGTTTACAAATTAAGAATGACTTGGAATCTACAATATTAAAGAAAATCAGAAAGCTTACAAATGCCATTTTTCATATCATTTGGGTATAATTGGTTCTGGAAAGGTCAACTCCTCATATTTTATTCCCATGACATAAAACATGGATCCTAAGCTTGAAGCACATAATTTAATGATCGTAAAATAAGAAAGATGTTTTTAAAATAAGAAAAGATAAAAGGATGATTCTTAAATTTTGTGCGTCAGGAATAGCAGACAGCCTAGACAATGATCTGGTATTAATGCCACTATCTGGCTTATGTAGTATCATGTCTTTGAAGGAATTTTAAACAATAGTGTATCTCCCTAAAGCAGCTATGATTTGTTCTTAAAAGTGAAGCATTTACAGACCTAAATTTTCCACAGTCTGTCAATAGTAGTCACAATTCCATAAGCTAAAAAACCTAACATCAATTCCCTAGAAGCCTCTGCCACTCGGTGCACACCCATCTTTTCCTAATTCACCCTCAAAATGTATTTTACAGTTTCACAATCAAGGTTTCCACACCCTATTTGCTGTGAAAGCCTGGTCTTTCCCTTGACGGTTTTATGCTGAAAAGTCCTGGATTGCTTTCCCGTAGAGTATCTGGCCTCCTGGATCTATGCAACTGATTGCTCATGGGGGTGTTGAACTTGCTTCTCTATCCGTTATCTATCCTATTCACTGAAATTTAGGTTCAACAGTTTAATAACATTTAGCTTCAGTGTCTTTGGGAAGAGTTTGTCATAGCTGATGTGGCGATCTTCACTCTGAGTGCCATAGGAGACACATCAAGTTGACTTTCCCAACATGACTGACGCTGAGATTGTTCACCACACTGGATTACTTATCTTTAACTGTATTACAGCCTTTTCCCCGAGTCTCGTGTCTTTGTTGTTGTTTAGTCGCTAAGTCGTGTTCCACTCCTTGGGACCCGCACGGACGGCAGCACGCCAGGCGTTCCTGCCCTTCACTCCTGAAGTCTCATGAATGATTCCTCATTATTGTTATCACCTGATTAAAAGATAACCCTTCATCTCACTTAATAACATAGTTTTATTCTTTCTTCTGATTATAAAAGTGGTCAATGATAGTTATAAACACTCAGGGAGAGGAAGGATGAGAAAACCTTCAAAGTGATGTACTCCCACCATCCACACTTAACATCCATGAACCGATGTCTGTGTGTTTGTGTAAGTGTGACTGTGGGCTTCCCTGGAAGCTCAGTGGTAAAGAATCTTCTGCCTGTCAATGCAAGAGGTGCAGGAGATGTGGATTTGATCCCTGGGTTGGGGCAATCCCCTGGAGGAGGAAATGGCAACCCACTCCAGTCTTCTTGTTGGGAAATCCCAAGGACAGAAGAGCCTGGCAGGCTACAGTCCACGGGGTCCCAAAGAGTCAAACACGACTTAGGGACTGAAAAACCACAAAGGTGACTGCTTTGCTCATCTGTCCCGCGATGTGTGTGTGTATATTACTGAAATGCATTGACTCCCAAGTAACTCAGACTTTGAACCTTGTGGGTTAGTTCTGAAACATTATTGCAATCAAGCATAAATGATATTTATTCAAAGAGTTTTTTCTTGATGATGCATGCAGGGATTTATTAACATAAAACATCACCCAGCTTTTTATCTGGACTCAAGGATCTCTTTGGGGTTGCTGTTTCTTCACTTTGAAGGAAGTGCTGGTGTGAAGGGAAGCAGGACCCAGTGGATGCAGAGCAATGAAAAACCCTGGGAGCAGTCACTAGTGACGCTTGAGGAAGAACGGGAACAAGAGGAACAAATGATTCACAAGGAAGTGACAACTGAGGGTGAGTTAATAGCAGGAGAAGCATTTTGCCATCTTTTAAATGGGAGAATGGATTCAAAGACCTGCCAATCGGCGGGGGTGGGGTGGGGTGGGGGGTGGGGAGCGCGGGGAGGGGGGAACCAAACTGTGTACAAAAGCAGAGGTTTTGTATTTATTCGTTCTTTTAATTTTATTTATTTATATTTTTATTGAAGTTGACTTACCATGTTGTGTTAGAGTCTGGTGTACAGCAAATTGATTCAGTGCATGTGTGTGTGTGTGTGTGCATGTGTGTTCAATCATGCCTGTCACTGTGTGACCCCATGGACTGTAACCTGCCAGGCGTCTCTGTCCTTGGAATTTCCCAGGCAAGAATACTGGAGTGGATTGCCATTTCTTACTCCAGGGGATTGACCTGACCCAGGGATCAAAGCCATATTTCCTGCTTGGCAGGCAGATTCTTTACCACTGAACCACTTGGGAAGCCCATACATATATATATATGTTTATATATATATTTTTCAGATTCTTTTTCCATTATAGGTTATTACAAGTTGTTGAATATAGTTCCCTGTGCTGTGCAGTGGGTTCTCTTGTTGTTTATCTATTTTATACATAGTAGTATGTATCTGTTAATCCTGAGATCTTTATTTATCCTTAATTTGTTTTCCATGGCTATGAGTTTCTGTTTTGTAAATAAGTTCATTTGTATCATTTTAGATTTCACATTTAAACCGTTTCATATAATAATATATATATCTCCCCACATCTTTGAGAAATGTAAATCAAAACTGCATCTCACACTTGTCAGAATGGCCAGCATCAAGAAGTCTTAAAAATAATAAATGCTGGAAAGGATGTGGAGAGAAGGGAACACTTTTACATTGTTCATGGGAAAGTAAAATTGGTGCAATCACTATGGAAAACAGTATAGAGTTTCCTTAAAAGCTAAAAATATTATTTAGCAATCCCACTCCTGGGCATATGTCAGGAGAAAACTAATTCAAAACGATACATACAGTCCAATGTTCATAGCTCAATTCGTAACAGCCAGTGAAACTTTGCTGTACATGCTACATAGAAATGACACATATTCAGAAGTAATTTCTAACCCACTCTGTACTTTCCTTATTATATTTATAGTCCATCTTCGCCTACTAGAATGTAAGTTCCCCAAAAGTAGAAATTTTTGCCTGCTTTATCTGCCAAGCTACTTCCAGAGACAAAAACAGTGCCAGCACACAAAAGCAGCTGCACCCCAAGTTGTTGAATGCGTTCAACCTTTCTAAACTCCTCTGGAGTGCAGTGTTTCAGCCTAGCAAGAGCTCCTGCAGAGGAGAAATCAAATATTTGATTTGCCTTCTTTCTATAGTGCGTTCTGAACAATAGGAAATTCCAAACAGCCAAACACATCAATGGAAACTCCAACACACATTCAATTATTAGGATGTTGAGACTGGTCTGTCTCAAACAGAGGTGACACAAAATTTGATTTTTCAGATAGAATAAGATCCTGGGCAACAATTTCTTCAACCCCCATTATGTAAGTCCTTTGCTGCTTCTCCAAATATTCAAGATCTTTCTATTTCTATCTGACTGTGTAGAAGCCAACACATTGTAGCTCGGAGACCTGTCTCTCCTCCAAGAACCTCCAAGGAACTCTTAATTCTTGTCAAGACCCTCCCCTTAACCAATTGCGTTGTACTCAGTTGTACTCAGGGCAATCGCATCCAGTAAGGTATTTCGGAGAAAAGCAGTCTTTTTAAGAGTAGCTATTTTAAGATGTAAATGACTAACAGGGTTAACCCTTTCTCAGACGGTTGCATTTTCAAAAGAATTTATAAACCCACCTGAATATCTGCTTGTGTAGACAGGGAACAAACGTCTGATATTCCTTTATATTACCGCTCCCATCTGATATACAAAAGAACAATCTCTCTGACATAATACTCATTTCTATAAGATGGCAAATCTCCAAAAATATAATCGAATAGCTGGATACTTGGAAGTTTATCTACTCTTCGATACCACTGTCAAGCATAATCCCAACAGTGAGAGAAGTATGTCATGTTGGAATATGAGCTTATTTGAGGGATGTTTATACTGCATATTTATCAAAATACCAAGAAGAAAAGTAAGTGAATCTATTCTTTCACTTCCCAGGTGGCACAGTGGTACAAGAATCCACTTGCCAATGCAGGAGATGGCAGGACACTTGGGTTAGACCCCTGGGTCGGGAAGATCCCCTGGAGGCGGGCATAGCAACCCACTCCAGTATTCTTGCCTGGGAAATTCCACGGCCAGAGGAGCCTGGTGGACTACAGCGCATGGGGTCACAAAGAGTTTGACACGACTGAGCAAGCATGATGCTATTCTTTCAGTCTGATGTTTGGTCTACATGTAAGTATGAGAGGAGAGAAAGAATGGAAATGCAAGATAAACCTCAGAAATGTGGTGTTTAGTGTTAACTGGGGTGAATCATTAAAGCATTCACCTTCGGTAGCTCGTGTATTGGCACTGCATGGAAACCTAACCAGAGCACATTTGTACACCTGACCCTTTTAAAATTTATAAGCTTTTCTTATTGTCATGATTCTGCTTCATTCTAAACAGACTTTCAAGTTACATGTGCTTTAAAAAGGTCAAATGAGGGCTCCCCTGGTGGCTCAGTGGCAAAGACTCTGCCTGCCAATGCAGGAGACACAGGTTCGATCCCTGATTCGGGAAGATCCCACATGCCGCGGAGCAACCAAGCCCGTGGGCCAGGCTCTTGAGCCTGTGCTGTGGAGCCCGTTTCAGCAGCTACTGAAACCCACATGCCTTAGAGCCCATGCTCCGCAGCAAGAGCTGCGGGTTTGGTCGAACCTGAGTGTCCTGCCATCTCCTGCATTGGCAAGTGGATTCTTGTACCACTGTGCCACCTGGGAAGTGAAAGAATAGATCCACTTATTTTTCTTCTTGGTATTTTGACAAGTATGCAATATAAACATCCCTCCAATAAGCTCATATTTTAACATGACATACTTCTCTCACTGTTGGGATTATGCTTGACAGTGGCATCAAAGAGCAGATAAACGTCCAAGTAGCTCACGTTCCTCTGCAATGAGAAGCTCACACACCACAGTGAAGGGCGGTCCCCACTCGCGGCAACTAGAGAAACCCACGCAGCTATGAAGACCCAGCACAGCCAAAAATAAATAAATAAGTAAATAAAAATTATATGTTTTAAAAACCCTAAAATGTAAGACTGACCACTAAAAAAAAAAAAAAGTCAAAATGCTTAATGGTGCTAAATAAGGTGTTAACAACATTATATGTGTATTAATTGAATGACTAGAATATGGAAAATGCAGGTAGAGTATTCATTTCTTTATCAATTTTTATGGATGTTAGTAGTCTAGGAGGTTAATCAGTATCTTTGGGATTGTTAAAAGTATTTTTCCATTGTTATTGTTGGGATATTGTTGACTTATTACAATTATTTTTGTTTTGTCTGTAATTTGTAATGGCATATTTTTCAACATTCTGTCTGACAAAGGGAAACAGCAAATCAAAGCTTGAATTTTTTTTTTAATTGGAATTTTGTTGAAGCTGGTAGAACTCCATCAGAAAGAAATGTTATATGAAAGTGAGAATTTCTACTGTACAGAAAGACAGTACAGTATTTTGGTGAGACAGCGGACATAGACTAACCTGGGCTCACAAGATGGATTTAGCAACAGACTGGCAATGACAGGAAAAAGGCTATGAACTTGAAGATAGATAAATAGGAACTGTGTAATTAGAAAAAGAAAATAGACTAGAAAAGCATGATCAGAGCCTCAGTGACATGCACCATAATACCGAGTGATCTAACATACACATAACTGGGTTCCAAACAGGCAAGCGAAGGAGAAAGGGGAAGAAAAATACCTGAAGAGTCAAATGGCAAAATTTCCCAAAGTTAATGGAAAACATCAATTAATAGAGTTAAGAATCTCAGGAACTCCAAACAGAAGAAACAGAAAGCAAGGACGCTGTATGTTTGCTAGGGAGGCCGTCACTGGGTACCACTCCTGGTGGCCCGAACAGAGATCGGTTTTCTCACTGTCTGGACGCTAGAAGTCCACAACCGAGGGGTAGAAGGCTTGATTTCTCTCGAGGCCCCTCTGCCCACCTGCAGATGGCCATCTCTCGCTGTGTCCTCGTGCGGCCCTCCCTCTGAGTGTGTGCATGTCTGGGGGGCTCTCTCTGTGTCCCAGGCTCCTCTTAAGTCCACCAGTCGACTGAATTATGGCTCACTCTAAAGGTCTGGTTTTACCTTCAGTTCAGTTCAGTTCTGTTCAGTCACTCAGTCGTGTCCGACTCCTTAACGACCCCATGAATCGCAGCACGCCAGGCCTCCCTGTCCATCACCAACTCCCGGAGTTCACTCAGACTCATGTCCATCGAGTCAGTGCTGCCACCCAGCCATCTCGGCCTCGGTCTTCCCCTTCTCCCCCTGCCTCCAACCCCTCCCGGCATCAGGGGGCCTTAATCACCTCTTAAAGTGCCCTCTCTCCAAACACAGTCTCATTCTGACATATTAGGGCTTCAATACATAAGTCTGGGCGACACAATTCAGCCCATAATACACATCGGAACCCTTTTATACTCAAATTGCTGAAAACCACTGGTAGCAAAAGAAAGACACAGCTTGTACAACAGCAGTGCTGGAAGTGCCAGCTTACTTTTCATTAAAAAGAAGAAACCTGGAATAATGAAATGACATCTTCCATTAACAACTCAGAATTTTATGTGCTGTAAAAAGGTCCTTTAAAAAGAGGAAAAAATAAACACTTTCAGATAAACATAATCTGAAGAACAATTATCACCAGTGAACCAGAACTTCTCAGTGAAGCTCTTTAGGTAGAGGAGGGATCTGAATCTATCCACAAGAATGAAGAGTACAAAAATGGTCAATATTGGGGCAAATATAATAGCTGAGTGTTAAAAGCAAAAACATTAACTTTATACTCTTGGATTTAAAAAGATATATATATTCGAATGCATGACAATAAAAGAACAAAGGCCTAAGGGATAAATGAAAATCTGTACCTGTAAGGATTCAGCATTTTTAAAATGTTACAATACTAACAGTAAGGTAAGGGTGAATATTATACTCCCCAAAGAAACTTCTAAAAAATTATGTAAAGAAACATAGCTTCAAAACCAATACAGCAATTAGCAATGAGAGCTAAAAATATTCAATATTCAATGAACCCATAAAAAGAAAAAAAAAAAGTAGGGAAACTGAAAACAGGTGCGAAAATTACAAAATAAATCACAACATAGACATGAGCCCAGTTATACCAATACTTACACGAACTGTCAAAAAAATCGGAACCATCTAGAAGCCTCCGACTGGAGACAGAGTGGGAGGGGGTGAGCAAGGCCCAGCTGTTTGCTGCTTTCAGAAGGCACCCCGTCACATAAAGACCCAGGGCAGAGGCAAAGCGATGGGGGCACACACCAAACAAATATGAAGCCTAGAAAGTTTGTGTTAATGGAGAGCTGAAGCCTTTTTTTTAAAAAAATGCATTTATGAAGTTTTACCAGTCCAGTTTTTTTTTTGAAGGAAGGAAGAATGTGAATATATGTCATTTCTACATAGCGTGTTAGAATATAAAGTCTATTAGGAGGTTAAGTGCTGTAAAGAAAGAGCAGAGTGAAGGTCACATAGAGACACAGACGCAGAGAACAAACATATGGACAAGAGGCAGAAAGGGAGAGCGGGATGAATGGGGAGGTTGGGTTTGACATTTACACAATACACTATTGATTCTATGTGCAAATCAGATACCTAATGAGAACAGACTGTATGTCGAGCACAGGAAACTACTCTGTGGTGACCCAAATGGGAAGGACATGTAAAGAAGAGGGGATATACGTATGCATATGGAGAAGGAAATGGCAACCCACCCCAGTATTCTTGCCTGGGAAATCCCGTGGATGGAGGAGCCTGGCAGGCTGCAGTCCATGGGGTTGCAAAGAGTTGGACATGACTGAGTGACTTGTTAAAAAGTAATATATACATACAGCTGACTCCCTGATAGCTCAATTAGTAAAGAATCTGCCTGCAATGAGGGAGACTCCAGTTTGATTCCTGGGTTGGAAAGATCCCTGGAGAAGGGATAGGCTACCCACTCCAGTATTCTTGGGCTTCCCTTGTGGCTCAGCTGGTAAAGAATCCGCCTGCAATGCGGGAGACCTAGGTTTGATCCCTGGGTTGGGAAGCTCCCCTGGAGAATGGAAAGGCTACCCCCTCCAGTGTTCTGGCCTGGAGAATTCCATGGACAGCCCGTAGGATCCTAAAGAGTCAGACACGACTGAGCAACTTTCACTTCTCTCGCAGCTGATTCACTTTGCTGTACAGCAGAAACTAACACAACATTGTAAAGCAACTCTGAAACCGTGAGTGGAAGCATTAGTTGCTCAGTTGTGTCTCACTCTCTTGTGACCCCATGGACTCCAGGCTCCTCCATCCATGGGATTCTCCAGGCAAGAACACTGGAGTGGGTAATCAATCCCTTCTCCACGGGATCTTCCCTGCCCAGGGATCTCCAGCATTGCAGGTGGACTCTTTACCTTCTGAGCCACCAGGAGACCCAAAGCAATACAAATTAACCAAGACAGAATTGTAAAGTAAAATAAAAAATAAATTAAAAAAAAAGAGTGAAGGTCACAAGAGTGTGCAGCAGAGATGAGGGTGTCTTATTAAACAGGAGAAGTAAGGGGCTCACTGGGTAAGCGTCACCTGAGCTAAGAAGGAGGAGGTGGGGGAATGAGTTATACAGATTTGGGGGGAAATGATGGTTCCAGGCAAAGGGAACAGGACCCAAGCGTGTGCTGAGCTAGAAGCAAGCCTGACCATTTCAAGAGTAACATGCTGGCTGACAGTGGAGCGGAGGAGTGGGAGACGCATTAAGGAGACGTAGTGGACAAGTGGTAGGAGATCAGGCTGGGCAGAGTCTTGCAGGTCATGAAAGAGAACTTGGAGTCTACTCGGAATGGGATGGGAGGCCACTCTGGGTGATATTAAGCAGAGGAGTCCATGAGAACTGGAGCTGAGGAAAACCCTGCCCTGTTTGGACGAGCAAAGACACACTCTTTTCGCATATCATACCGTGATGGGTTTCATTTTGTCGTGCTGCTGGGGCACAAGTACTGTAAATGCGGTCGGTATTCTCTGACAGAAGCCAGAGAGTGACAGTGAGGTCTGTGTGGCAAGCTGAAGAAATGTTTATGCTTCTGGAATTTATTTATCCCAAGAAAGTACTAAAGCATACGGAACTGAAAGCTATTCATTTAGTGCTAACAATTTGGGAACTGAAAACTTAAGTTTCAATACTTCAACACTATTAATTTATAATCCCTAGGAGCTCAAAAAAACCTTTGGGGTTCTGTAATACCTGATAGACTTTTTTTGGAAGTCTCCATTTATTTCTGTTTACAACACCTCAGAGTCCTGGTTTTCTGCCTCGTTCCTATAACTCTCCTTACTCATCACGTCTGCTGTTATCTTCCGCCGCCTCCTCCTCCACGACTGCTAATCTCCTCTCCTTACCATTGGGAAGACTATCCGTGCAGTTCTGGTTTTCAGCCATTTCTAATTCTTTGCAAAAGATAAGTTACATTGAATATATTACATCTGACATGCAAAATGAAGAGATATTATTTGGGGTTTTATATGCTTATTATTGTTATATTTTATGATTGAATTCCATTCTAGGATCACAGAAACAATTGTCTAAACCAGACCTTCAGATAATTATGAACATTTTGAAATTGTGAAAATCTCTAATTGTGAACATTCTCCAATCTGCTCGGGACGTGGTTTTGGATTGGTCTCAGGTATGAAGAGAAAGCAAGAGAGTGTATTAATCTGTTAGGGCTGCAGTAGCAGATACCAGACTAAAGACTGGGTGTCTTTAACAAGATAAACTCATTTCCTCGCAATGCTGGAGGCTAGGTGTTTGAGATTAGGATGTCAGAGGCCTCAGGTTCTTCTGAGGCCTCTGTCCTTAGCTTATCGATGGCCGTCTTCTCCCTGTGTCTTCACATGGTCTTTGCTATGTGTGTGTCTGTTTATGTCCTAATCTTTTTTCTTTTTAAAATGAGGATACCCATCATATTGGATTAGGGTCACGCATGTGATGTTAGTTTACCTTACTTGCCTCTCTAAAGGTCCCCAAAGGGTGATATTCTGAGGTCCTGGGGTTAGGACTTCAATCCGTAAATTTGGGGAGGAACAAAATTCAGTCCATACCAAGGGGAAATGGGCTTAAACTACTTTACCTGCAGCAAAAAAAAAAAAAAAAAAAAAAAACCTGTTGGAAATGAAGCCTGAGGGAGCAGGACTGTCCAGATTGCCCAGATAGTTAACCATACTCTTGTACTAATATGTTTAGTGAGAACGTGTGCTGAGCCATTCATTTAGTGGTTAAACTACTTTTCAAATATATTAATATTTACAAGCAGATTCACACAAACCCAGGAAGAAAACTTAAAATGGATGCCACAGGGTAGTTTAGAATCCCTAAGTTCATACCGAACGACAGCCTTTCCCTAGGATGTGAATGAACTATGAACGATTCCTTCCGGTGGACAGGATCTGTCCAGAGCATCCTCTCTGCAGTGCGTGGGGTCCACATCTCAGCAGTCAAGGTGACAGCAGACACATAGCCTATTCATGACGCATTTCTGTCTTTTTAAGGCTCAAAGGGTCCTTTTCTCTTGACAGTTCCTGAAATCAAAGCACTCAAGCCCAGATCAGGAGTCTCAGGGGCAACTTCCTCCTAAAATCGGTGGCTCTGGAGTTTACGCTGCTTCCTTCCTCTGGGATGCTCCGGCGAGGTGCCCACTAATCCGTCAGCTCCGAGGCCCGAATGCATCACCCGAGGGAGCTTTGGGGCTGGGCTGCCCTCGGAGGAGTGGATGAAAGGGCTTAAGCTGCCCGGACTCTGGGGAATAATAGGTGCAAATCCAGGAGCTGACTCAGCCTCCAGCCTCCTTCGGGACGGGATTGCCTTGGAGGAGCCGGGTGTTGAGGGAGGCTTCCCTTTCAGGATGCGGCTTCGCCCTTTCAAGTCGGTGGAAGGCCTGCTGCCCAGCTGCGCTGGGTTTCCCAGCTCTGGCGAGGACACGCCTGGAGCGGCCTTCCCTCAGCAGCCAGAGGCTCAGGTGAGGGGCCGGCGGTCCCCGGCGGCGGCTCCAGGGTCCTCGGCTGCCGCCCGCAGCCGTCCACCCCCCGTCTCTGGGGAGATGTGGCTTCACCGCCCACTCTGCTAATCGGGGTTACGGGTTACGGTGCCGACTCCAGCTCACCTGCTGTTCTGTCCGGGGTCTCTCATTCCCCATCCTGTCTCGCCGCTGATCAGACGCTGATGTGACGCTTAGCGAAATACAGTTTGGCCGCGTTTCCTGTTCAAAAGGCCAAGGGTATAAAGCCAGTGACTTCCATGTCAGTAGCACTGCTTTAGGGAGGGACAGCAAACACTTTTCCCCGTTTCAGCTCTCCTGAGATAAGCATATATCAAGATGTGTCTGTTCCGACCCTGATATCCACACACCACACACACACGTGCACACAACCACTTACTCTGTTATTGTCAATAATTGCAACTCATTGCATCCAATAGGACTCTGCTCTGTGACCCAGTGTATTTCCATATATCTCCCTTTTCACTATTAAAGGGTACGTGTTAGCTGTGTGTGACTCTTCACGACCCCATGGACTGTGGCCCACCAGGCTCCTCTGTCCCTGGGATTCTCTGGGCCAGAATACTGGAGTGGGGTGCCATGCCCTCCTCCAGGGGATCTTCCCAACCCAGGGATGGAACCCAGGTCTCCTGCATTACAGGCAGAGTCTTTACCATATGAGCCACCAGGGACGCATTAAAGGGCAAAAGTAAAATAAAATACATAAAAGAGGAAAAGAGAACAACTTCTGATCAACAAGGTTTTATTGATGTTATCATTTGAAATAAGAGCGTGGGCTTGGTATTGAAACTGAAACTTTATGGGTCTTATCTTCACTGAATCAGGAATCCTTTCTGTCTCTCTTTTTTCCCTCTCTCTGATACAAATTCATTTTGGATTTTTATGAGATGTCAAACTTCCTCGGATGGTGTGAGAAGCAGCTAGAAGGTTTTGAGTAAAAGGTTGCAGGCTGTGATTGACACAGCCTGGTAAGGGCACGGCTTTGCTGACAAGCTGTAAATCGGGTAGTGAATTACAGTGTACAGGTGCTTTTTAGGAAGGCTCTGACTAGATAATTTGTGGACATCAGCCTGTATATCAGCGGCGGGAGCCTGCAAATGGCTCCAGGGTTGGATGCAGAAGCATCTTTTCTCCGTGACATGGGCTCCTTTCTTGAGCCCAGGAGAGGGTGTGTGCGTGTCTATGACAATGAGTTATGGTGGCCAGTGGAAGGGGGCGGGGGTGGTTATGGATTATGTTGATGAAAAGTACAGCCATCACTCACACGAGCTTTGGCAGAAACTTCCAATCAAGACTCCACTTCCTGGCCCTGGTGGATTAAGTGAAAGAAAAAAAAAAAAGTGCTTGAAGTTCCATTGAGAGGCAGGCCACATCTTCATAAATAAACATTGACAACAAAGGTGCCTGAAAATATATGCTTTTCAAATTTAACGAACGTAAATCACGAGTGAAGTGTCTCTGTGTGAACTACAGTGTCCCACTGATGGCTGGTTTCTTTTTGGTTCCTAAGAACTTAGTCCTTTTTATTCTGATGTTAAAGTCGGACTTTTTTTTTTTTTTTTTTGCTTCATCAGGACTTGAAATAAGACAGGGTTTTGGAAGAAAGTAAGAGGGGAAAGGTAACTTTATCAGTCTACAAATATTTGTAGGCACTTGTTTTATTTTAGCCTTTTATGTGACGATGCAGGCAGACTCCTCTGCCCCTCCCTGCCACCAAGTACTTCCCTTCATTGGTTTTTCTGTCAATCCTTTGAAGTTTGAAGTGGAACCTTTAAAGAAATTTCCTATATTTCTATTTCCACGGATGTTCCATTTTAAATTAATCTTAAGTTATAGGTGAAACCTTAGAATTATTTCTTCTTTGTGATTTTCTTTTTATAATTGCTTTTCTTTTCCTAGAAACACATCTAGTGGCCTTTATAACTAAGCAAAGGAGAGATATGTTATTACAAAAATATTCCAAAGGCATAATATTAAATGAATCTCCTTTCCTGCTCCCAAGAGACAGATTAATACCACATTCATTCCTTACTGTAAATACATCCTTTTATGATATGTTAACAAATAATGTATGTGCAACTGCTATTTTGGTTTTTTTCTAAATAAAAGGACAAATCATTATACATTTTTACTCGAGTTACTTTTAAAAAGTTCTCAAAATACAAGAAGATAACTAACAGGTTAAGTAGAAGTTTCCGTTATGAAATAACAAAGTCAGGAAAATGTGATAAAACTTAGAAAAAGTCATTTTTATGTTGCTAATTATTTGCACAAGTTTAGAATGAAATCAAAAGAGAAAAGAGAAATAAATGGCACGTGATAAAATCAAACTGTTAGAAAGGTACTTAGTGGTTTTTATTTCTCTCTTGGATTTTATATTAAGAAAATAAAATACAACTCATAAATTTATTTGCTTTGCCTGCATGCATTATGCTTGATATAAAACAAGTCTGGAAAATAAGCGAGGAATATTTAAAATGAAACTTTAAATATATCAGGGAACATCATTTATGAGGTTAGTATTGCTCTGTTATCAATTTTCTCTGAACATTTATTAAAGAATATCTTTTGTTTTAATTTGCCCAAGACAAAGCAGTTTAGAGACATTTACAAAGATGAGGAGGGAGCTTCAGTTAACCTTCATTGCTGAAATATTTTATGTGCATGAATTACAATATAACAGGATAATTACCTAGTACTTTTTGTGGAGAAATCTTAATAAAGAAAGAAATTGATTTGTACATAATGAAATTCAAGCTCTTAATTTCTTATCACATTTTTATTACTAGAATGGTTGTAAACTCTTATTTTGAGACCAATGGAAAAAGTTTCTAACTTACATCTAAGGTTGAAGAAGCTCTGTGATTGCAATTTATATTCAATTAAATTAATAGCCAAGTTGCAGTTGCAAAATGCACTCTTAAAAGTCCTTATGTGCTGTGTGGTGCTGAACCTCATTTTATTTCCTAGAGAAATTAGACAGAAGGGTCTAAAATTTATTCAACCATGTTGAATTCTAAATATTAACTTCATCCAAGGGAAGATTTTTTTCTGGACTCTTCCATTTAATACCTAATTTTTAATCTGCTGTTTAAAACAATAATCTTTCAATTCAGTTCAGTTCAATTCAGTTCAGTCACTCAGTTGTATCCGACTCTTTGCGACCCCATGAATCGCAGCACTCCAGGCCTCCCTGTCCATCACCATCTCCTGGAGTTCACTCAAACTCATGTCCATTGAGTCGGTGATGCCATCCAGCCATCTCATCCTCTGTTGTCCCCTTTTTCTCCTGCCCCCAATCCCTCCCAGCATCAGAGTCTTTTCCAATGAGTCAACTCTTCGCATGAGGTGGCCAAAGTATTGGAGTTTCAGCTTTAGCATTATTCCTTCCAGAGAACACCCAGGACTGATCTCCTTCAGAATGGACTGGTTGGATCTCCTTGCAGTCCAAGGGACTCTCAAGAGTCTTCTCCAACACCACAGTTCAAAAGCATCAATTCTTCGGTGCTCAGCTTTCTTCATAGTCCAACTCTCACATCCATACATGACTACTGGAAAAACCATAGCCTTGACTAAACAGACCTTTGTTGGCAAAGTAGTGTCTCTGCTTTTCAATATGTTGTCTAGGTTGGTCATAACTTTTCTTCGAAGGAGTAAGCGATTTCACAGGACATGTATTTCTTTTTGAGAGTAACTGATGAGAAAATAAAGTGAATGCTTTGAGGATTACTTCCAAGTTTGAAAACCTCAGAAGTTGTTTGGAACCTAGGGCAAATATGACTTACCTACAATAATTAAATTTACCCTTGTGTTTTCTTTTCTTAAGCCGGTGAAGAACCAATTAACGTCAGTTGTATTGACTGTGTTGGCAAAATGGGCTCTTGTCTTCCTGGAGCCCACGTGAAATGAACGCTACTTTAATTCCAGGCTGTGAAAGTAGGGAGGTTTGCACATCTCTGCTCTCTCTGCCTAGATCTGTTCTCACCTGAGCCCCTACAATCTTCAAGAAAGGTGTGAAGAGATAGGATGTTGTTTATACCAGATACTTCAGAGCAAGCAGGGGAGGCAGAAAATAGCACCTGAAAGAAAAAAATTGTGACAGGTTCTCCTTAGTGAAACATAGTAAAAAATAAAATTTCCTCATCAGATTTTTATCCTACACCTATTAATTAAAGCAGAAGAAGTTTTCTTTGGCTTTCTTTAATGCTAGCAAATCCTGGTGTGCCCATACATGCATATGTATATTCTACATCTAAAATATGTAATAACCTAAAGATATAATAAGCTACCTTAAGCTTTGTAGTAATTATTTTTCAATGAAACTTCTTTTTGCCAAGGGCTATCACGCATCATAGAGAGTTAATATATATAATGCCAAATATTAAAATAACTGAAAAACTCAGTAAGATGCTTTTTTCCTTCCAGTTTTCATTGTGCAATTTAAAATAAAGCTTGGAGTAACATTGTATCCAGTTAAGACTCTTCCACACTGGTCTCTTCAAACTTGCACAATTAAGAATTTGCATAAACTGGAAGCAAAAGAACAAAAAGCAGTAAGTTTTATGATGGGATCAATTAGGAGTTTGGGATTAACATACACACACTACTATATATAAAATAGATAACCAACAAAGACCTACTGTATAGCAAAGGGAACTTTATTCAATATTTTGTAACAACCTACAAGGAAAATAATATGAAAAAGAATAGATATATATGTACGTATAACTGAACCACTTTGCTGTATACCTAACACAACATTGTAAATTAACTGTAAATTAATTTCAATTCTTTTAAAAAAAGCTGTTTTATTCTAGGTTCAGTTGAAGTTCCTGATGAAGAAAAACAATTGAGATTTTTTCAGTGATAAAATCTGCATATTTGTATTTCAAACAATGTAGGTAAAACTTGATGTAAATTCCTCCTTTTTTCCTTTTTTGGCTTAATGAATATCATTTATTCAGTATGAAATCTTTATACTATATGTTCCACGTGTTAAGAATAAATGTACATTAAATCTTGGTTAAAAAAAAAAAGCTGTTTTAGTAAAATTTTTAAATGTACAAAAAAAAAAAAAGACTTACGGAATGTGATAATCAAGAGCAGAACTATACCAACTGGACCTTGGTAGAGCTTCTGAAGACTATGAGATTAACATTTAAATCAGCAGACTTTGAGTAAAACAGGTTATTCTCCATGATACGGATGCTACTGCTAAGTCGCTTCAGTCGTGTCCGACTCTGTGTGACCCCATAGACAGCAGCCCACCAGGCTCCCCTGTCCCTGGGATTCTCCAGGCAAGAACACTGGAGTGGGTTGCCATTTCCTTCTCCAATGCAGGAAAGTGAAAAGTGAAAATGAATTCGCTCAGTTGTGTCTGACCCTCAGCGACCCCATGAACTGCAGCCAGATTCCAGGCTACTCCATCCATGGGATTTTCCAGGCAAGAGTACTGGAGTGGGTTGCCATACGGATGGGTCTCATCTAATCAGGTGAAGATTCTAGGAGAAAAGACTGAGATTCCACCAGGAGGAGGGAATTCTGCCTTCAGGCTGACTTCAGACTCGAGTTGCAACATCAGCTCTTCGCTGGGTCTCCAGCCTGCTGCCTGCCCTGCAGGCTTTGGACTGGTTAGCCCTACAATCACATGAGCCAGTTCCTTAAGCTCAGTCTCTGTCTATATATTCATGTATCTATCTCTCCATCTACCTATCTGTCAATCCATGCTCTAGTGGTTCAGGTTCTTGAGAATGATTTCTGATACATTTGTCCATTCAGTCCAAGCAGGAGGCAGGGAGATGGCTAGGTGGTCCACCATATTGCACATAATATGGTGTCAGGAATATAGGAAATGTAGTTTAAATGGGAATAAAAGACTGGCATGTACTTCATGAGTGTGAGCAAATGCCAGGAGATAGTGGAGGACAGAGGGGCCTGGAGTGCTACAATTCATGGGGTTGCAAAGACAAGACTTAGCCTCTGAACAGCCAGTAACAATGTACTGCGTGTATGTACACAGTGAAGCAGGAAGCATAAAGGAGCAGAAAACGTGGAGGCGGTGAGAGAAAAGCCCTGAGAACCGTCTCAGAGAGACTGGAGACAACTCTGCTGTGGCCAGGAGAGGCCTTTGGAAGAGTCTACTGATTCCTGGAGACCCGAGGGCTCTACCAGTGCCATTTCTTTGGGACATACGTCGTCTGAGGGCGGGTAGCATGGCATGAGAAAGCTTGAATGAAAGTCTTGCCGTGCCATGGTAAGTCGCTTCAGTCATGTCTGACTCTTCATGACCCTATGGACTTGTAGCCTGCCAGGCTCCTCTGCCCGTGGAATTCTCCAGGCAAGAATACTGGACTGGGTTGCCATGCCCTCCTCCGGAGGATCTTCCCGACCCCGGGATTGAACCTGCAGTCTCTTAAGTCCCCTGTATTAGCAGGTGGCTTCTTTACCACTAGCGCCAGCTGGGAAGCCCAAATGAAAGTCTTGCTGCCCCTCAAAATGCAATAAAGGTGAGAAACAGACCCGTAAGATGGGATGGTTGCTCTCTGCACACACGAGTCCCTGATGGAGTGCTTTGTTGTTGCAGTGACTGTTGTTGATGAAAGTGACCGGTCTCAGACCCTGTCAGGAGCATCTGCTGTGTCGGTCACCTGTTCTCAGGAGCACCAGCTGGAGACCGAGCCAAGAGCGGTGTGCCATGCAGCGCACCGCCCGGGGGTGGGGTAAGATGCACGAACACGAACGTTGAATCAAACTTCCTTTCCACGACCGTGTCATCTCTGAAAACATGCTCCCAATTTACGTATTTGTCGCTCTTGTTTCTCACGGTCCACTCAAACCTGACCTGGGCAAGATGCCGTTAACTGCTATTTTCCACTCAAAGTTTTACCCAGATGCTTCCCCATAAGAGTCGCGTTCTCTGGGTCACCCGAGACATTATTCTTCCAGATTCTTTGCTCATCTGATTTATTCACGCAATTTATTTACTAAATATAATGTATCCTGTGCTATTTAGTCCCTAAGTCATGTCCGATTCTTTTGGGGCCCCATGGACTGTAGTCTGCCAGGCTCTTCTGGCCATGGAATTCTCCAGGCCAGAATACTGGAGTGAGTAGCCATTCCCTTCTCCAGGGGATCTTCCTGACTCACGGATCAAACCCGAGTTTCCTGCTTTGGCTCATTACCACTGAGCCACCTGAGAAGCCCCCAAAATATGTATATGTATTCTTTTTTCAAAATCTTTTCCATTTATAGGTCCTTGCAAGATATTAAGTTAGTCCCCCTGTGCTGTGCCATGCAGTAGGCCCTTGTCGCTCATCTGTTTTGTGTTCAGTAGTACGTACATGTAAGTCTCCTCACACATTCCTCCCATCCACCGTTTTCCCGTTCTGCAGAGAGTTCTGAGGACCTCATGGAACTGACTGTATTTTATATTGCAACCTACAGTTTGGGAGTTAATTAAGAAAATATTCTGTTAATTAATTTCCTGAGCACTTCTTATCAATACACAGGCAAACTGTGAAGCTATTTTAAGGAAACATTTCTGTTTCAGCTACTTATTAGGCACTTCATTGATTTCAAAGTGTGTTTTAGGGAATGGTGAAATATGATAACTATAATTCTGGTAAGATTTCTTAAAGGCAGGAAAGTGGATTAGACCAAAGTGATGAACAAACCAGCCAAGTAAAAGGCAAGTTGTGTGATACTAATTTTAATATATGCACACAGAAAAAAATAGTCTTTCAAGATAGAAATATAATGCCAGTTAAGTCATGATAGACATTTGCATGGGTGTCTTTTTATAAGGTAAAATTTAGAGTGTGTGTGCTAAGTCGCTCAGTGGTGTCTGACTCTTTGCGACCCCGGGGACTGTAGCCCCTCAGGCTCCTCTGTCCATGGGGAGTCTCCAGGCAAGAATACTGGAGTGGGCTGCCATTTCCTCCTCCAGGGGATCTTCCCAACCCAGAGACCAAACCGGCATCTCTTACGCCTCCTACATTGGCAGGTGGGTTCTTTACCAGTGGTGCTACCGGGGAAGCCCTTTATTTAGAGTACAGTGTCCAACTTCTTAAGGGTGAGCACACATGCGTGTGTGAAATAGGCAGACTTCTCACATACTGATAACCTTTAAATAAATAATCTGGCGATTGTAAACATACTTCTTAGAATATGTACTGGCTTGCTTGTGCTTTCTACTTTTTATTAAGGTGGTAGACAGAGTAACAGCTCCTAAAAGATGTTCATGCTATACTCTGCCACATGTGTGAATATTTAGGGTTACTCAGCAAAGGAGAATTAAGACTGCAGATGGGCTTAAGGATGCTGATCAGCTGACCTGGAGATGGAGGGGTTATCCTGCGTTATCCAGGCGGATCTGCCCTAATCAAAAGGGCTCTGCAGTGTGGAGGAGGGAGACAGGGGACAGAGTGAGAGGCAAGTTAATACACTGGGAAGATCCAGCTGGCCATGCTGGCTTGAAGATGGAAGCGGACCTTCAACCACAGCAAGTGTGCAACTGCTACTCTCCGGAAAGGCAAGAAAACAGATTCTTCCCTAGGCCTTCCAGAAAGGAACTCAGTCCTGCCAACACCTTGATTTCAGCCCAGTGAGACCTTTCAGATGGCTAACCTACAGACACAGGTGTTCTCATGGAATCTTTCAACAGGGATACAGGGCAAAGATGATGATTTTCATCTTAGAAAGGAAGAACTCAGGACTCGGGAGATTTTTAGGCTGCTTGTCTAAATACTCAGTGGAGAAGGCAATGGCAACCCACTGCAGTCCTCTTGCCTGGAACATCCCATGGACAGAGGAGTCTCATAGGCTACAGTCCATGGGGTCACGAAGAGTTGGACACGACTGAGCAACTTCACTTTCACTTTTCACTTTCATGCATTGGAGAAGGAAATGGCAACCCACTCCAGTGTTCTTGCCTGGAGAATCCCAGGGACGGGGGAGCCTGGTGGGCTGCTGTCTATGCGGTCACACAGAGTCAGACACAACTGAAGCGACTTAGCAGCAGCCGCAGCAGCAATAAATGCCCAGGGGAGCCCAACTAGTCCAGCCTGGGCCATGAGCCATTGATTCTACCATTCTGGGACCACAGATTCTACCAAATCGAAGGCAGAAGAGGATTTCTCTGAGCAAAGTGGAAGGTACCAAAAGGAAGGACCAGGAAATTCTGAATGGGCCCAAGTTGCCGATGTCTTCTTCAAACGTACTTTGCAATAAGACAAATGTGTTCAAGCTCTCTATCTCCCATCCACTATTTGTGTGACTTTATTCTGTTTGAAATTATTGTCTTTGCCTCTAAAATAAAAGTTACAGTAGTTTCTTCCTCATAGTGTTGCAGGGAGGATTAAATGAGATAATACATACATATGCCTTTGGCAAAGTGCCTGATACAAAATCTGTGAACGATAACACATTTTAAAAAGAGAAATGTCATATACCAAAATGTGTGTAATCACAACCTTGGTGGTGAATTGGGAGAAGTAATTTCTCCTTGATTTTTTTTTTCACTGCAGCGACTGTCCCAAGGGGATGGTTTTCAGTTGGTGTAACTAGCCAGCATGGCCCAGTGGGGACAGGCCAGTGGTATCCTGGTAGCCCCAGGTGGCCTGGGATTTCAGACCAATACAAAAACCCATTGGTGGGCAAAAGATCGGATAACATTGCTAACCCACAGCTTGGAAAATCTGCCTCCAGATAAAATCGAGTTGACGGTTTTTACTTTTCATCAGTCTCTTTTTGGGTCACTCAGATTTGCTGGCTAAACACTGACCAGTTTCAGCCTACCTAATTTAGGAAAATGGATAAGATTGCAAACCAGTATTCGATAGCTTCAGGAGTCTAGTTTTTTTCTGCCATATCCATTTGAGTTGTCTGAATACCATGTGATTCTTGTCGTTGTCTTGCTTTTCATATTCTTTTTCCCTACTGCATTGTTGAAAAGCTCAAGCAAAAGCTTTTAGTTAGCTGATCTGATCTGTAGAGTTGAGAGTCTCATAAGGTTAGAATTGTTTTATTACAAAAGCAAACATTTGAAACCATGGATATGCAGCTAAGAATGTTTGACTGAGCAGGTGACTTCAAAGATGAATAACTAGATAAATTCCAGAGTTTTTCAGATTTTATGAAATGAAGTGGAACCTTTTTTTTTTTTTTAAGAGTTCTTTAAAATGTTTTTTCTTTTCCCTGAAGATAAGATCGGTATTGCGTATCAAAGGACTTGATTTCAAATAGGCATAAATACGCATCTACAGCACTGCTTGTGTTTTATTTCCTTCACTCTTTTTGAAGGAGCAAATATTTTATGAGTCATAAAAGATCAATTCTCCGTGCTCCTGGACTGAATCGAGTAAGCCAAATGGAAGGGGCGTTTCAATGGAAGGCTCGTGCAAGGAGGCAGAGGTGTTTATTTCAAGAACGCACCTCACTAACCATCCTCCTTCTGTGGAAGCTTTTGTACCCAGGCAACAAACAGAACATGTTTTAAGAATCTAACTTCTTAATTAGAGAGATGTCAGAGTGGGTACTTACCACAAGAGAAATAAAGCATTATTATTATGTGAGATTTTTTTTTTTTTTTTCAGTAGAAGGACTTACCTTTGATGAGCTCCGAGAATGAAACTCATTAGCTGCAACATAAAAACAAACACTTGAATGACAGAGGCAGTGAGAATATATTGCTAATGATCTCTCCACAGTTGATGGCCGGCTTCACTGGTCCCCTACCAATTATGACAAGCGGAGTGATATCATGAGACATAATACGCACGGCCAAGACGATCCTTCTCCTGTAGTTAAGGCTCAAATCACAGGGCTCCTTCAGCTTCGCTCCAGGAAAAGAGAAAGAAGCGTTTGCTCCGTGACTGAGTTAACTTTTCTCTCTGACAACTTCAAGCAACAGGAACAGCTGGACATGGCACCAGAAAATGTTTGGTTGAGACGTGAAGCCAAGTGAAGACACGCTTACGTAGGGCAAGATACGCCTCAATAAACACAGCAGCAGTTCCGGGAGGACCGGCAGTGCTTGAGTCAAGCATCAAAGGATGATTCTGCGGCAGGTACAGCTCTGCCATTTGCATTCATCACTATAAGGAAGCCGTTCAGATTCAAAGCAAGTTTCCACCTCTCCCTAAAATGTATGATGTCTGAGGTAACAGCTGCCTTGTCAGTGTCTGAAAAAAGTTGGCATATTGCTATAAATTGCATATTTCTTACCAAAGTATTTAAATAGTGCTAAGGAATGTTTAATTGCAAGCAAAGGGAAAAAGCCACATTGGGAACATCTTTTTCCAAGAAAATGTCAAAAGCTAA
Source organism: Oryx dammah (assembly GCF_014754425.2). Taxonomy (NCBI): domain Eukaryota; kingdom Metazoa; phylum Chordata; class Mammalia; order Artiodactyla; family Bovidae; genus Oryx; species Oryx dammah. The sequence goes on along the minus strand of NW_024070208.1, from coordinate 80,292,670 downwards.
TTCACTTAATTAGAAGTCTGAATTACAGCACTTAATTTTTTTTTAATTGAATGAGAATATTATAATAATTAAAGACAAACAATGTTTCTGAGCAATTGAGGATTAACATTAAACTTAGAAATTCAGTATCCCGCAGTGGACTCGATCTGTGTTTCTGTATTTATAGAATCCGTATGGCGTATCTTTTTTGGGGGCCCATCGTCATTAAAAATTTTATAGACTATGGCTACATGTGTAGAAAATGGCCTGAACTTCATTCTCACGTGTTATCATCCTAAAAGCAATTCTTTATGGTTTTCTGTAGAGCATGTTGGGCTTCCCAGGTGGTGCTAGTGGTAAAGAATCTGCCTGTCAATGCAGAAGATGCCAGAGATGTGGGTTTGATCCCTGGGCTGGGAATATCCTTTAGGGAAGGGCACAGCGACCCACTCCAGTATTCTTGCTTGGAGAATCCCATGGACAGAGGAGCCTGGAAGACAACAGTCCATGGGGTCGCAAAGAGTTGGACATGCATGGGCAAGTGATTTAGCAGACAGGCACACACAGCATGTTAGGAACCTTTAAAATTCTTGTTTAGGAGAGGAAGCTGTGAGGTGATATGGCTATCCTGATTAATAATCTAGATTCTCTTCTGTTATTTAAAATGCTTTCTGAGAGGTCAGTTGGTAGAATGATAGGCATCTAAAAGAATAGGCAGGCTTCCTTGGTTGTCCAGTGGTTAAGAATCCGTCTTGCAATGCAGGGGCACAGGTTCAATCCCTGGTCTAGGAGGATCCCACATGCCAAGGAGCAAATAAGCCCAAGTGCCACAACTCCTGAAGCCTGCATGCCTACAGCCCATGCTCTGCAACAAGAGAGACCATTGCAATGAGAAGCCCTTGCACCCAACTAGAGAGCTGCCCCCCATTGCTGCAACCAGAGAAAGCCCGTGTACAGCAATGAGACCCATGCAGCCAAAAAAGTAAAATAAATCTTAAAAAATAAAATAAAAAGATAGGCATTTAATTAATCTTAAAATCACTTAATAGAGTTGCCAGGATTTGGCAGAGGAGTTCTATCCTGCATGAAGATGGCTTGGGGGATGAGTTCTGTAACCCCATGGAGTGGTGGGTATGCCAGTAGCCCCTTTGCATTGACATTGAGAGTCCCTTGGACTGCAAGGAGATCAAACCAGTCAGTCCTAAAGGAAATCAACCTTGGATATTCTTTGGAAGGACTGATGCTGAAGCTCCAGTGTTTTGGCCACCTGATATAAAGAGCTGATGCATTGGAAAAGACCCTGTAGCTGGGAAAGACTGCAGGCAAAAGGAGAGGGGGAAGCAGAGGATAAGATGGTTAAATAGCACCATTGACTCAAAGGACATGAATCTGAGCAAATTCCAGGAGATGGTGAAGGGACGGGAAAGCCTGGCTTGCTGTAGTCCATGGGATTGTAAAGAGTGGAACATGACTTAGTGACTGAAAGTGAAAGTGAAAGTTGCTCAGTCGTGTCCGATTCTTTGCGACCCCATGAAACTCTCCAGGCCAGAATACTGGAGTGGGTAGCCTTTCCTTTCTCCTGGGGATCTTCCCAACACAGGGATCGAACCCAGATCTCCCGCATTGCAGGTGGATTCTTTACCAGCTGAGCCACAAGGGAAGCCCAAGAATATGGGAATGGGTAGCCTATCCCTTCTCCAGCGGATCTTCTCGAACCGGGGTCTCTAGCATTGTAGGCAGTTCTTTACCAACTGAGCCTTGAGGGAAGCCCAGTGACTGAACACAGCCTAAAGTGATAAGTGCCGCCATCTGGATGCTGAATATGACTAAACTGGGTGAATCTCTCACGCACTTGCCATTGAGACACCATGTAAACTGATCCCATTCACAACTTCACAGAGAAGAGGCTTTAGGAGAGCTGCTGGCCACAGAAGTGATGGGCAGTGCAGAAAACACTTTCCAGAAGACCACCTGGCTCTGACTGTCCCATTTTATTTCCAACTGGAAATGGCGAAAATAGCCCTCACTTTGCTTCATGGGTTTGCCAGGTAAAACGTGCATTCCCATAAAAGGAAAATGCTAGGTCAATTAAGGGACTTGCCTTCAGCCTCCAAGTCCCTCCTCTTGGCTGGATGAGAGGTGTATTACACCTCAGCCTCTCGGCATGTGTTTCGGCTGTCTGACAACGTCCTTGTTATGAGTGACAAGCCAAGCTGGTGGGGCCCAACCACTAGCCTTGGAGGAGAGGTGCGCTAAGAATGGGTCTCCAAGAAGCTTTCTAACCAGGAGGGCACAAAACATGTGGCAGGAAGGAGCTGGCTTCTCTGGGGCTTTTAGGGGTAATCTTGTTAAGAAACAGAGGAAGATTATTTAAATGCCTCTTAAGCAGCAGTTCCTCCGTCTTGATATTTTCAAGGCCAGTAATCTGGTCTTTGTTTTATTCCAGGACTGCCAGCCTGAGAAGTGATAGGGCTGGCTTGCAGCTGAGGTTGGCAATGGGCTCGCCAGCGTCAGATGCCAGCTTAACTGGATGCTCCCAGAAACGCCAGAATCCTGTGCCTCCAATGCCAGCTCTGATTTGTATGAAACCAGCAGGTAATTTTCTTTGTTTGGAGGGATGATTTTTTTTCCCCTTTCATGATTCACAATTAATTTTCTGGCTGGAAATACTGTGTCTGTGATACATTGATACATAAAACACTAGGAACATAGGAAGCAATCGGTAAAAAAATGCATTTCATCAAGTTTATTTTGTGTGCATGAGATATATCACCCGTGTGGGTTCTGATCGATTTGTTTCCTGAAAAATTGAACCCTAAAGCCCTTATTGCAAGGGTTAAAGCTTTTCTTGCTATGCCAGTGAAGTCAGAAAAAACTGTTTAAAAGCTCAGTTACGACCTGAAGGTTTTTTTTGTCCCCAGTGCATTCTAATTTAGTACCTAACTCCTACGATGCATGGCAATGAACGTAAACTTGTATAATAAATTGAGTGAAATTTGTTTTTTTAGATAGAAATGAGAATGAAAGGCACGGATTTGCTTTGAAACAGGTTGACGTGATTCACCGAGGTTTTGGCTTATGAATGCTTTCTTCGTAAGTATAGCTAGTTAGCTGAAAAACCTCAAATTATTCATCCTTTTTTTCCCCCTTCCAGAAAAACCTCAAGCTGCAAACCATGCTAACTATAGAAAGTCATTCTCAAAATACGTGGTCATTTTCTTGGAAGAAGGTGATGCTGGAATGTGGATGGCTGTCCGTTATGCTAACATTTCATCTAATCCCTTCAAAATTAAGTAAATTAAATGCTAATAAAACTCTTTTACTAAGGTGTCTACCAGCCCCGTGAAAGTCTCAGAGGAATACATACAGCTGCATTCGGGGTTCCAATAGAGTGCAAGATTATTTTCTCAAGTTTCAAGCTTAAATAAGCTGAAGATTTTGCTGGTTTTGGGTTGAGGTGGGGGGTGGCGGTGTGAGGATTAATGGAGCCATTTTTGAAAACCGTTGCTAATCAGACTAAAATGAATCGCACATTTATTGGAACGTTGGCCATCGTGGACACTTCACTGTGTTTGTGTGTGGAGCACATGCTGCTTACTTGGTGTCTTTTGTGAACTTATTTAAGTCGGTAGTAATTCCTTATTAAATATCCAGATCTGTGGGGAATCAAGCTATAATCCAAAATAAACTAACTTTGGAAAGTCATGTGTATCTGACTGTTGTGGACTTTCGTGAAATGGGTAGCAAGGTCATTCAAATTTCTATTTGGCAACAGCCAATATAAAGTAACGGTTCCCTAGTGGCCAAGCTGATCTTAAATGAAAGCACTGGAGGTATTTTCTGGAGGCTTAAAATATTTTTTTTTTTTTTGAAATCTTTGAAACCAAATTGCTTAGGAGAAAACATAAGCATGCCTACTAAATGATAATAGAAAAGGATATTAGAAAAGATTTGTGCATTTATGAATTTATTACTTCTTTATGATATTTTTCAAGGCACCATCAAAATTGTTTTCATTTTGTTACATGCCAAAAACTAACCTCAGTAACTGAATCGATTGTGTAGAAATAGCTCCTTCATAGATGTATTCTTTAACAATATGTTTTTAGATGGCATTTTCTAAAAATTCTATCTCTGTGATCAGAAATGGATATAAATGTCCAGAAAAATGAAATCCTTTGATTGCCAAAACTTCTCATCACTCAAAAATGTGATATGCTGGCTGATCACAGAAACAGTGGAATATATTTTGTTGCATAAGTTGAGTCTGTGTTTTAACCAGAATGTGTGTGACTTTTGTAAAGAGGTTGGGGCAAAGTAGGTGGGGGTAACTATATCCACCCAGCCCTGTTCTGCTATAAGATTGGGTCCATTACAGAAAGTATATGTTACAGACTGGGCCTTCATTACGACAACTATTAAGCTGGTAAACAATCAGATACGTTATCTTGGTCCAGGATTCTGCATAGGGCTAGGACAATTTTTGTTAATAGCTGAAGTAGTTTGATTGTACACAATTCTTTGGCTGTCAGTAGTTTTACGCTGAATGGATTTGACTGCAGCAGAAACTGCTATTCAGCATTCTGGATTAGGAAGCAAGAAGGAACTGACATATTCAATCCTATTTAAGCAGGATAAGAGCAATACAAATAAACTCTAGAGCAATTTCATCAGTTGGCTGCCTAGAAATGATGATTATGCCTTGTGTTTTCAGTTGGAGATTCATGGATAAACCTCACACATTTGTTTAAAATTTGGGGAAAGCGGGGGGCGGTAAAGCAGAGTGGAATTTTGCTCAAGATAAAACTTGTACTTGGCTCTGTGGGGCAGAAGTATGCAAAGGCTTCCTCCACCCCACTCTGCTTTTGTAGACATTCAGGAATTTGATGAGAAAAATCAAATAAAGTTTTGTTCACTGAAGAGACATGATAAGATGCAGCAAAACACATTGGAAAGCCCTAGGTGGGAGATGCCTCATGACTCTGGTATGTATCATGACAGCTTTGGGATTTTTTTTACAGCATAAGTTGTAGTGCAGACATACTTCTGGAGAGTCTAAAAGAAAACAAAAATTTATTAAAAATCTGTTCGCACAGCTATTGAGTTGCTACTGTAAATTCAAATAATCTGTTGTATGTAGGGTCCTTCACAGCACTATTAATGTCAGTGTGTTATTTTCATATGACCAACCAGAAGGCATCCTCATTTTAAAAATTATGACTTTTTGGGTAGATATTCATAAATGTTTGTGCAATGTTAAAATTGGAAAACGTTTTAATCATTGGTGGGTATGCGTGTGCTTTCAAGAACGAGGTAATCCAGTCAAGCCACGTAGAAACATTGATGCAAAATAAGGAATAAACTATGTTTCATTCCCTGGGACTCTATAAGGCAAGATGAATATCGACCACACTTTGTATTTTTATCTCTATGTAAAGAGGGCAATAGTGACGGTGTTAATCTCTAGTTAATCTCTGGCGTTATCCCAGATGTGATTTTGATGCCTGGCTTTTCCTCATGGTTTCCAGATACAGCTGATTCTTCAGGGAATGATTTTGCTCATGTTCCGCGCCCCCCACCCCCCAACCCCCCGCCCGCCCCTCGCCGGGAACATTTCATTTTGGTCTCTGCAAATTTATGAGGAGTGGTACCTGGACACAGTCTGTTCATATCACCAGAAATTGAATGGGTTTATTTCTGACTGTTCATGTACATGGAGGGTCATAAAAATCTTAGTTTTTAAAGAGTCTTTCAAGGTAATTGTAGACTCAATTCCCTCAGCGGGAATTCTCCTTGGCCACGCTCCTGCCAAGTGCTGTGGATCAGATGAGGTCAAGTGGAACAGAGCGAAAGCAAAGTCATGCTCCAGAGAAGCAGTGGGCAGATATTAACAGTGCATCAAGATGGAGTATGGGGTCTCAACATGCAAGCTCAAGTCAGGGCCAACAAGAACCACCTTGGTTTCGGGAGTTTGAGGCCAACAGATAAAACCAGATCGATTTGCCTGAAGTTCCTTGGTCCTTGGTCCTGCATGGCTTTGAAAGATCGAGACAATGTCTTCCTGGCCACACAGTGAAATATTTAAAAATTATCACTCTGTATCTGACGTTGGGTCTTCCCTGCTGGCTCAGTGGTTAAACAATCCGCCTGCTGAGGAGGAGACTGGGGTTTGATCCTTGGGCTGGGAAAATCCCCTGGAGGAGGGCATGGCAAGGCACTCTAGTATACTTGCTGGGATAATCCCATGGACAGAGGAGCCTGGCGGGCTACAGTCCATGGGGTCACAAAGATTCAGACACGACTAAGTGACTTAAAAACAACAATCTGACATTAAATTCTGGAGGATGTCCAGTGATAGGAGAACTTACCACCTCCAAGGTAGACATTTTGATTATTTTAAAAATTTATCCTGACAATCATATTTTAATTGAGTTTAAGAGCCACTTATTATTTTTTCAGATTATTATAACTTAAGGAGAAAGTCTTGTGCTTCAGAAAGTGGCAACATCTCAAATAGTGGACAGCCACACACATGATTTATTAACATTGTATGTGCTTGCATTTATGGTATTAATGAAGAATTCTTGAATGAAAAAATCATATATCTTCTGTGTGGCCTGCAAATACTGGCTGTTGAAAATTGCTTTGAAGGATTTCAAGGCCTAGAGAAAACCAAAGGAGGAGCTGCAACCATGCTACTAAGTGTCCAGTGGATAGATGGTCAGTCAAGTTCTTAGTGGCGGTACGCATGGAGGTTGTGGTTGGCAGAATTTCTGTGGCACGTGTTACCCTCAAGAGGGCTGTACTTTGTGTGTCTTTGGGAGTTGAGGTCTCCCAGGTGTGAGCAAGGGCACAGTTGGCCCTGAAGGTGTCTGCTCCCACGCTTCAGCTCAAGTTTGTGGACAGTCCGCTCTCACCCACCGCCTCCTCTGACCCCATGTTTCTCTTCTGTCTGGGCCCCTGTCGCTTATTGAGTCTGAGAACCGGAGAAACAGGCTCTTCAGGTAAGTGTCTTAACTCTTCTGTCTGGAATGGCTGTCATAGATGTCGTTGTTCTGCGTCCACAGAGGGTTACCTGGCCTGTCAGTGAGGAGGGGTGACGAGAGGGAAGTCCTGCAGATCTCTCAAATCTCTGAGAACGAGCATGAGGTGTGTCGGCCATCTTGGATCCCATCACACGCCCATCCATGGAAAACCACTCTTCCTCTGTCTCCTATCTGTGCCCACACTCACGTATCCAGGTGATTGCTGATTTACTGTTTTCATGTCAAGAATTTTCCACTAATATATGGAAATGTATCTGGAAAGATGGAAGTGTGTCTAACATTTTTTTTTTTTTGGACAGTGTTCCTTTGCAGTTGGCTTGTTAGTACATTATAACCATTCTATTTGGTGGTGCTTTGTAACGGCAGGGCTTCATTTGAATTATTAGGCTGTTCCAGAAGTTGATTGAACTCATTCAAACACAGGATCAGTAAAAAAGAATACAATTAATGCAAACTGAGCACTTCAGTTCAGTTCAGTTCAGTTGCTCAGTCATGTCCAACTCTTTGCGACCCCATGAATCGCAGCACGCCAGGCCTCCCTGTCCATCACCATCTCCCGGAGTTCACTCAGACTCACGTCCATTGAGTCTGTGATGCCAATCTAGCCATCTCATCCTCTGTCATCCCCTTCTCCTCCTGCCCCCAATCCCTCCCTGCATCAGAGTCTTTTCCAATGAGTCAACTCTTCACATGAGGTGGCCAAAGTACTGGAGTTTCAGCTTTAGCATCATTCCTTCCAAAGAAATCCCAGGGTTGATCTTCAGAATGGACTGGTTGGATCTCCTTGCAGTCCAAGGGACTCTCAAGAGTCTTCTCCAACACCACAGCTCAAAAGCATCAGTTCTTTGGTGCTCTGCCTTCTTCACAGTCCAACTCTCACATCCATACATGACTACTGGAAAAACCATAGCCTTGACTAGACGGACCTTAGTCGGCAAAGTAATGTCTCTGCTTTTGAATATGCTATCTAGGTTGGTCATAACTTTTCTGCCAAGGAGTAAGCGTCTTTTAATTTCATGGCTGCACTTACTATGTGCTAAATACTGTGGACCTCTTGAGGTCCTCATTCTACAGAGGAAAACCTGAGCCACAGATAGGACCAGAAAATGGCTCATATGGTTATAGGTGGCAGGGTTAGGATTTGAAGCCTGGGGCATTGACTGTAAGGCTTACAGCCCTCGTCAAATGCTGTGTTGCATCTCACAGTTCATCACTGGACATCCCAATGGCCTGGCACCGTTAACACCACTCAGCGAGAGTGGGAACTAATGGCTTTGCCTGCTCAGCATCTCTGTCCTTGAGAATGACCTTCCTTTGATGAAGAGTTGCCATTTTTTCTGAATTTGCAAGGTCACTGAGAAATTTTCATGACAGTATATTTGGACTGTCTCTCATAACCCTCCCCTCTTCTGCTAGGGTTGGGAATCTGGCAGAGTTGGGTCAAATGACATGCCTTCCTGCAAGTTTTGGAGGTGGGAATGAGAATGGAGATGTATTCTTCCTCTTCCAGGCTGAAATGGGAACAGGCAGGACTTCAAACCTACTGGTGTCCTGTTTTCCACCATGTGGATCACAGAAATGAGATATGTCAATGTGCTAAGAGAGAAAAGGTTGACCTGAAGCAAAGGGTCTGAGAAGAGGGAGAAGGGAGGAGCCTCCACTGTCATTTCATAGCCTTGTTCCAGATGCTCTGCAGAGTGAATGTGCTCTCTTCCTGGGTTTCTGCAAGACATTCTTGTAGCCTTCAACAAACGTTCCGTTTCACTAGATTAGGTTGAAATGCTGTCAATTACTTTCAATCAAAAAAGTTCTAGATAATGGGCTAAATACAAAATTATGGCAATATACCCACTCACTCCTTGAATTTACATCCAGAGAGTGTCTAGTCTTCAGTGCAGGGCTCTGTTTGGGGTTGGGTATACAGTGGTGAAAATTGCTCAGTTGTGTCCGACTCTTTGCAACCCCATGGACTATAGAGTGCATGGAATTCTCCAGGCCAGAAGACTGGAGTGGGTGGCATTTTCCTCTCCAGGAGATCTTCCCAACCCAGGGATCTAACCCAGGCCTCCTGCATTGCAGGTGGATTCTTTACCAGCTGAGCCACAAGGGTGGACAAGGTCTCTTCTCTTATGGAGTTTAAACAAGTAGAGGAACACATGAGAAGAGACCATTTCAGGAATTCCCTGGCGCTCCAGTGATTACGGCTTCCACCGCTGTAGAGGGCACCGTTTGATCTCTGGTTGGGGAACTCAGATCCTACGTGCCTTGCAGAGCTGGGGGCAGTGGGGGAGAATGTTTCAGCAGGACAGGAAGTAAATCAGAGATGATGAAGCTGTGAATGGCTAAGGCAAGAGTTAGCCAACCCATGGTATTGGGATGGTGTTTCTGAAGAGGGGACTTGGGACTGAGGTCTGAATGACCTTGAAAGATGGGGGTTCTAGAACATTGTGCACAAAGAAACTGTGATGCTGATGCTAGGTGTCTGAGTGGGGCAGAGTTTGCCACATTCAAGGTACAGGTAGGTGGGTCTGGAGGGTCATGAACGGGGAAGAAGGAGGAACAGCGATTGTAGAAATAGGCCGTGTCAGGGCTCCGTGCCTCTTGTGTCTACAGAAGAAGATGCATTGAGGAGCCAGCTTCTCTCCAGAGAGCAGAGCAGGCTAATTCAAACCAACCAACCAACCCTCAAAAGCTCACTCTGGTTAGCACATGTGATGGAGAACAGGAGAAAAGGAGAAAAAGAGTGCATGTCTCTGCAAAGGCCTCTTTTTTAGATGAGAGGGAGAAATTATGGGCAAGGTAGGGCTACATGGATGGGCTTCCCAGGTGGTGCTAATGGTAAAGCACCCACCTGCCAGTGCAGGATACTAAGAGACTCAGGTTCGATCCCTGGATGGGGAAGATCCTCTGGAAAAGGGTATGGCAGCCCACTCCTGTATTCTTGTCTGGAGAAGCCCATGGACAGAGGAGCCTGGAGGGCTACAGTCCATAGGGTCGCAAAGAGTCCGATGGGACTGGTGCGACTTACCATGTACCCATTCAGGGCTACGTGGATCATGGGAATACCAGCTGGGGTGGACTTTGGGCAAACCAGTGCCATGCCATTAGTTCTTTCTTATAAGGGAGGGATCAACTTTGAACAGCTATGATTACCTTGAAACCATGTCAGTTTTTTAAAAACATTTTTAATTGGAGGATAATTGCTTTGCAATATTGTGTTGGTTTCTGCTGTACGACAACAAGAATCAGCTAAAAGTATACGTATATCCCCTCCTGCCTGAGCCTCCCTCCTCCACCCCCAGACTTTTTAACCAAATCGAAGGTGACTTCTGTAGCCCGTTCTTCATCCCAACTTCATTCTCACCTGGATAGGTTGTGATATGATACAGAGCAGCGGGTCTCCAGTGGTAGCACAGCAGAATCACAGGGAAGGCGAGGGAACACCCAGGTTGCTGGGCCCCCACCTCCAGAATTTTTGGTTCAATAGGTCTGGATGCGAACTGAGAATATGCTTTTCCTACCGGGTCCCAGGTGATGCTGCGGTGACTGGTGCAGGGACTGCACTTGGAGAACCAGTGAGGTAGAAGAAGGCCAGAATCACCTGGGGCATCTAGTCTGGGTGAAAGAACGCCTGGTAAAATAGTACCTGCTGGTAGAATAGTGGACTAAGCTATGCTAAATGCAGCTCTTGATAGACTTAGTAATGCCAGCCAGGGCTACGTGCAAGAGCGACTTAGGCTGGAAGTGAATTGTGACAAGCTTGAAAGCTCTGCTCTTTGGAGAGTAGGTGTGTGAAGGAAGAAGATAGTGATGGGAATTTCTCTGATACTGCTCTTTGGGGAAAATGAGTCTTAAATTTTAAGGAGCATCAGTTTGACAGGACTCAAAGCTTCAGCTTCATTAAATCAAAATTTTCATTTTTAAGTCTGGAATTTATATTACGTTTTGATCTTAACCAAATGGCTAAGCTTATAAACATTTTTTTTCCTCCTACAATGGCAGCCTTTTTAATCACTTTGTTTTTATAAGAAGCTGTATGAAGTATTTTGCATGAATAATTATAGTTATGTAGATGCCATTGCAAATTTTTTGTACTAAGTAAAATGATTTTTACTCTAAGGACTTAAAAAATAGTTGGGTAGCATACTAAATACTTTCATGTGTCATAGTACAATAGCATATAGTTTTAAATTTGCAATTAATTCATAGGTGACAAGAAAGCTATTCAGATAGCATTTTCCATTCTAATAGATTTATATTTAATATGAGTAACTGACATACACCAGAAATGAAAAAGCAAGTTTTCTTTATGCATTATAATAGATATATTTTATGCAGGAAAAGCATAAAAAAAAGAAGGAAAAAAGGGTCCAAATATTCCCTATTGTAGGATCACTTTCTAGTATATTTTATATTTTTATTAGGTAATATATGAATATATGCATAATTTACTAAAGGGATATATTTAGCTACTTACCTAGTTATTATACTAAATAATTTTGCTAAATTCTTACACATAGTATTTCATAAACAGGTTCTGGTTTTGCCATCTCATGTATATTGTTGAATTAAAGTACTTAATTTCCTTGATGAATTAAATTATAGAAGAAAAATATGAATCATATAAGGAAGATGTCTGATTCCCAGTTGCCTCACTCTCATGTGGAAGTCCCATATTTTTATTCTCACCTGTCCTCTGCCCCACTGGGTTATACTGTTCACTCAGAGTTAGGAACACGGAGGGTTACCAACACGGCAGGTTGCACATCTGCTCTGTAATGGAGGCAGCCGGGGATGCTGCTCTGAAGTGGATTCTGTCTTCCTATTGCACCTGGCCCAGTGCTCATGTCTGTGTAGAGACACAGTCCTAGTGTCTGGCCAGTTGGTGGCTGACCTTCCTTCCTTTTCCATTTTGCACAATGTGAACTGAGTGTTGAACTTCACATATTTCCCTCTTATTGGCTAGTGAATACAGCCTGGGGCATTTTCTCAGTTATTTTCACATCCTCAGGTAGCTTCCTTACAACATAGACAGTTTGGTAAAAATAGGATCCAGTTCCTAATTTTTCACTGAACACAAACAAACTCCTTTTTTCCATCTAGAGGGTCATGTGTTCCTATTGCTTAGAAACGTGAAAGTCTAAGTTAGTAGCTCAGTTGTGTCCAACTCTTTGGGATACCGTAAACTGTAGCCTGCCAGGATCCTCTGTCCATGGAATTCTCCAGGCAAGAATATTGGAATGGGTAGCCATTTCTTTCTCCAGGGGATCTTCCCGACCCTGGGATAGAACCTGGGTCTCCTGCATGGCAGGCAGATTCTTTCCTGTTTGAACAACCAGGGAAGCTAGTACTGCTTAGAAGAGCTGTCCAATTCTCCTAAAACCAGAAACAGCGTCTTCTGATTTTGCCCTACCTAAACCTAGGCATCTCTTAATTTATGTTCATGTGGGATGAAGAACCTAATTTTGATGCATAAATTAGAGGAATGAGAAATCTGTTCTGTGAAGCTCAATGTTTACCAAAAGTTGCAGTTGTCTTTACTATTGTGTCCTTTTCTTATCACTGCTAAGGTCGCCTTTCTCTTACTCTTGAGCAGTGGTTGCTCTTTCTCTTATCTTTGTTAAAAAAATAAGTAGAGTGAAAGAAAGGGCTTCCCGGGTAGCTCAACTGATAAAGAATCTGCCTGCAACGCAGGAGACCATGGTTTGATTCCTAGGTCGGGAAACTCCCCTGGAGAAGCAATAGGCTACCCACTCCAGGTATCTTGGTCATCCCTGGTGGCTCAGACAATGTAGAATCCACCTGCAATGCGGAGACCTGGGTTTGATCCCTGGGTTGGGAAGATCCCCTGGAGGAGGGCATGGCAACCCACTCCAGTGTTCTTGCCTGGAGAGTCCCCATGGACAGAGGAGCCTGGCGGGCTACAGGCCATGGGATCGCTAAAAGTCAGACATGACTGAGCGATTAAGCACAGCATTGCACAGACTGAAAGAAAGCAAGAACTCAAAGGAAAGCAGGTTGACTGAGTGTCTTGTTACTTGGGCCTATTTAAAGGTGTTATGCTAAATTTCCCTTGAAATGCTTTTCCTGATTGAATTCTAATTTCAGTTAGTATTTGTCACCTAAAACTCCACAGTGCTTTAATACTGACTTTGCTTCTTTGTTTTATTTCTACATGAACGTATTTAATACAGGGAATAACATTAGCAAAACTTTCAGATCAATCTAGCTTTACCTGCATGCAATAGGGCATGTTTCTAGGCAATGCATTAGAGTAAATAAAAATTTATTTTTATTAGCTTAAAAATTCTTAATTATAATTAAGTGTTGCTTTCATGGGAAATGTTGAGGTTTAATTTAAGGTTATTTTTTTGGTTTATAAGTTTAAAATCTTGCCTTTGTTTGGTATGTGGCTTTGAATGGATTTAAATAAAACTCTAGTTTGTAACTTATTTATATTTTTATATTTATTGTAAATCTCCAAGCAGGGAAAAAAATAAACAAAAAATAAATTTGAGTTAGTTTATCCCACATTTTGGTTCTATGATCAGCGTTTAATTAAAAAATAATAATTCTTTTCTGAGTAGTAAACATTGATTTGCCAAGATCAGGATCTGGGATTAATTGTCTGTTAGAGCCAGACTTATTCCTAGGTTTTAATCACATATGCTGTTCCTTAAAAAAAATAAAATCAATGCATGCTATTTTATAGCTTGTCTGCTGGCATCTCCAAAGAGCCTGGGATGAGCCCTAAGAGCAGGGGTTTCATGGTGACCTTGATGGGGTGGGGCAGGGGCGGGCAGAGAGCAGAGGGTTAACACTGGTACTCTTACATGGCAGGCAGAGAGAAAATGACCATGGTTTCTGTATGAAGCTTCTGTAACTCATCTGAGCCCCAAATCATAGATTCTAGGCTGCACAGAACCATTGAGAGTTTAGCAATAGATAAGCCTTGACTCACTATTGATATAAAATGATTTTTTGTTTGCCTTAAAAAAAAATTTCCTGCTGAAATAGAAACCTATTTTGAAGAATGGAAAGACTTGATAAGCCTGGAGATCCTAGTCCTGACCATCCCTCTCGCTTTCTAATCGGTGACAATCATAACTATAGGATCAAATAATTTGATGTGAATACAAAAGCCTGTTACCAGCTTGTGTAGTAACACATATCAACAACGACTGATGTATCAAGTGCATCGTGGCTTAGTGGCTGGGTCGTGTCTGACTCTTACAACCCCACGGACTGTAACCCGCCAGGCTCCTCTGTCCATGGGGTTTCCCAGGCAGGAATACTGGAGGAGGTTGCCATTCCCTTCTCCAGGGGATCTTCCTGACTCAAGGACTGAACTTGCCTCTCCTGCACTGGCAGGCGGGTCCTTTACCACTGAGCCACCAGGGAAGCCCCATGTCGTGTCAGTTGCTTAGTGGTGTCCGACTTTTGGGGACCCCACGGACTATATAGCCGGCCGGCTCCTCTGTCCGTGGAATTCTTCAGGCAAGAATCCTGGAGTGGGTGGCCATTCCCTTCTCCAGGGGATCTTCCTGACCCAGGGATCAAACCCAGGTCTCAGGCATTGCAGGCAAATTCTTTACCACTGAGTCACCTGGGAAGTCCTGTATTATGATATAAAAAGATAAAAATCTCTTCCCAGATAAACTAATCGGGCAAAACAAAGTTTTAACTGTTTCACTCTCCCTTTAAAGGAAGTCAGCCTTTGAAAGGGCAAATGTTATTTAAGCTCTAAATTCACATCATTAACACAGTTGAGGGCAACCTATGGAGAGCAGCTGGGTCCAGTGGAAAGTAGTGCAACCCTGCTCTTGAATGTCAGGCTTCCTTAATGGCTCAGACAGTAAAGAATCTGCCAGTAAGAATGCAAGAGACCCAGGTTCCATCCCTGGGTCGGGAAGATGCCCTGGAGAAGGGAACGGCTACCCACTCCAGTGTTCTTGGCTGGAAAATCCCATGGACAGAGGAGCCTGGCGGGCTACAGTCCGTGGGGTCGCCAAGAGTCAGACATGACTGAGCGACTTTCACTTCTCTTAAATGGGCAGAGCAGTGAGAACAGGTTATTCCAATCAAATCATCTCATTGCACTTGGCAGATTCTTAGACCTTCGAATAAGTTGCTGTACTTTATTAAACCAAATGAATTGCCACTGGATGTTAGCCCTGGAGATTGTGGGCAGATAGCATGTCTCAAGGTGTGAACTTTTCTCTTTCCTTGCAGACGTGTCCTGTCAGAATCATGATACTGTCTGTCATGGGGGAGCAGGCAAATGATTTTCCTCTCCATCGGATGGAGTTTCTGGAAAGCTGTGTCAGTGGAAGCATACAGCTAGAAACTTCTGTTTTTCCCCCACCTTCTCCCTGCCGTGCTAAATTCCTGGATAGACATTAACTCTGCACTTGGTGCCAGGGCTGTTGAAAACAAATTCATCAGCAGAGTTAGCTGATGAAATTCTGTGTGGGTGGTTTTTTTTTTTCTCTCTTTTAAGAAGTGTCTTGAATTCTGAAACAAATGTACAATTCCCCGCCACCCCCCACCCCTCCAACCCAGATCAATTCTTGGCCTCACTTTGTAATTTCCCTCCAGCTCACATATTACTTTATTCAATGGTGGACTTTCCATGGTGTCTTGCATGGTAACTTCAGGGCTTTAGGACGAATTAGCACAGTATTCAGCTTGTAAGGGTCTTTATAATTTTTAATGGGCCAGACTGGTGAATAGTCATAAGACTTAGTCAAACAACTGGCAGGAAACATTAGGACTTCTCTGGGAGCTTAATGACTTCACGGATTTTTTCTTTAGATGATCCTGCCTCTGGGACTCGGGCCTTAACCAAAACCAAGTGAAAACTTCGAGCCAGTGTCAGAGTTGGTGCCTTTATAACGTGGTTGGGAAAATTCCTAACAGTTCTGAGTCTCTGCTGCTTCTGATGGTCGATGTGTTGTGTCATTCATTCGGGTAATCACCACACCTAAGTACGCCTGGAGAAAGAGCACCCAAGATGGTCCTCTAGTATCCGTTAGCTGGAAAGGAGTGACGGATGTGTGAACGCGTGGCTAGGACACAGCATGACGAGACAAAGCCCTGGGGTGGTTCCAGTGGGGATGGCCAGCTTGCCTTCGAGAGAAGAGGGTGCCTTCACAGGGCAAAAGGTTTCTGAAGGGTCAACAGGAGCTGCCCATGTTCACTGGGCAGGAGAGTGCATTTCAAATAGAAGTCTTTGAAAATGGATAAAAGCAGGAAACGGTCTGATGGGCTCGCACACGTTGAATGGTTTGATGTGGCTGGAGTGTGGACCGCAGGGGTCAGGGAGCACGTGATGTGGACGGTGGGAGCCGAACCCAGAGAAAGATGGAATTCGGATCATCAGGCTGGGGCCAGCTGTGTGGAGCACCATGATGGGTATTAAAGTAGACTATGGCATGCTAAGATTTATGGTTTTGAAAAATCACTTGAGCAGCAGAGTGGAGAGTGAAGGAGAGGGGCTCAGGTCAAAGAGACAGGAAGGTAAGTCGAGGGACAGATGAAACAATCCAGGGAAGAGAAGCTATGGGGTAGCTGGCACCATAAAGATTCCTGGTCTGGTGGCAGATCCTTCCAGCTGGTGACGTGGAAACTGGAATCGTGACTCACAGGAGAGAGGAAGGCTTCGAAGGTGAAGGGGACACGGTTTTGCCCAAAGGGAGGTTGAGAAGCCGTGTTGAATTATTAACACATTTGGCGTGGTCAGTCTTGGCTAAGTCATGTCATGTTTAAAGTTTCTGATGGAGGAGATCTTAGAAACAAGAGCGCTGATCTAGAAGGCATGACAAAGAAGTGAAAGTGTGAGTTGCTCAATTGTGTCTGGCTCTTTGCAGCCCCATGGACTGTAACCCACCAGGCTCCTCTGTCCTGGGGATTTCCCAGGCAAGAATACTGGAGTGGGTAGTCAATCCCTTCTCCAAGGGATCTTCGTCATCCAGGGGTTGAACTGGGGTCTCCTGCATTGCAGGCAGATTCTTTACTGTCTGAATAACCAGAGAAGCAAGAACCATAATGAACATTAGAGGAATATGGCATTGGTAAAATTAATTAGGATGGTGGATTTGAAACGACTTTGTAAACTGTAAAGCAGTGTACAAATATTAGACGTTGCTGTTATTTTCCATATGTTAATAGAAGTGTTGAAAAGATCCCCTGAAGAAAGAAATGACAACCCACTCCACGATTCTTGTCTGGGGAATCCCATGGACAGAGGAGCCTGGCGGGCTACAGTCCATGGAGTTGCAAAAGATCTGGACACGACTTAGCAACTCAACAGCAACAGCAATACAGAAAGAGAGACATTAGGATCATGTTTGTGAGCAATTTCAGAAGCCTCGAAGTCTGGGGTTGGGAGGCGCCTCTGGTTCCCCTGGGAGTGGAAATGGAGCCAGTAGACATGAATTGGATCATCCTCACCAAACAAACCATCTTTCCATCCCCTTCAACCTAGTTACTCGCTTGTGTATGCTGGAACAAGTTCTCTCGATTTTGCACACTTAGGATAGCTCCTCTACCTCCCATCACGCCCAGAGCTCGAAACCAGCAGATCCCAAGACAGGGACGTTAGAAAAGGAAGAGTTTTCTGAGGTCAGAATTTCTCCTATAAAGTTTGAAAGGAGATCTATTTGCCTTCCAGAGCATCTCAGGTTTAAAAATCCAATTGCCTATATTTCAATGTTGTTTTAGATCGAGCATGATCTTCAGAGGCCACCTGTGCAGGGCCAGTGAGTGTGAAAGAGCCTCTTAATCTCAGTGCATGAACAGAGCGAATGGTGCCTTTGTCTCTCTCTGATTTTCCCCCTCCGGACGCTAGCCCTACAGTGGGACAGTTAGAAGTGGAACTCCTAAATCGTGCCATATTCATAGTAATTTCTGTAGCAGGGAAAGAGGTGTTTGGTGTAGATTTACTGTCAGCAATAACACAAATCTTTCCTAGAGCACCCGTGAAGAACTGCTTGATGATATAGAGAATTTATGACCTGGGAGATAATTTATTTCAAATAAAATTAGAAAACACAAGCACTGCTTTGGGATTTTGGAAAACTTTACTGTTCAATTCCCAGAGTTGAAACACTTGAAATAGAGAAAGTGTCACTTCACAAAAAAACAATGGCTTAATCTGTACCCTTGAATTAGAGCCAGGGGAAAGAATTCAAAAAACAGAGAAATCATTCTCGGGAGATAAGCAATATTCTTGCTTCTCGAATATTCACATATGTATCTGGATATATAAGGCAGCTTGTTTATCTCTGGGAGTCACTCTCTTCTAGCACGTGAAAGTGAACTGTAATAATGATAGATGTTCACTGAGGGATTACCACCCTGTGCTGGGAGAGGGGTCTCCTCGCTTTGATTTTCTTTAGTTCTCGACATAATTTTATCATGTGCTATGATTTCTTTTTTACAGATGAGAAACAGGAAGGTTATGTAATTTGCTCAAGATTATACAGTGGGTCTGTGTAAGACCTGGGTTCAGAACTAGCAGTCTATATGGTTTTGATATCTGAGCTCTTTCCAAAAATACTATAACCCATCTCCAGAAGCTGTCACCAGAAGGAAGCTTTTCTGAGTGGCATACTTGGGGGACGAATATTTACAAACTAAGACATTCTAATAGAATTGATTGAGTTGTTAGTCATTTGGAAATCATGGCATAAGAGGAAAAGTTGAAATTACTGGAGTTAAATAAGCCAGTGAAAGGGCCACTTGAGAATAAAATAACTTTCTTCAAATACTTGGAGAGCTGTCACACATAAGCCTGGACATACTCTTGTCTGTGGCATCAAAAATGGGTAATGGATGAAAGCTGAAAAAGATGGCCTTGACCCCAGGAGGTCAGTGCTTTCTGAAAGAGCTTGCTTGGCAGTGCAATGGGCAAGGGATTGATCCGTGTGAGTAACAGAGATGTTTGCTTCTCAAGGATAATGAAGAGAAGATTACTGTATTAGGCAGAAGTTTGGGCTGGCTGGTCTCTGACATATTTCAATTCTGAGGTTACATAAATGTCAATTCACAACACTTTGCTATGAATAAGTTGACCAGTCCTTCTCTTAGTGATGGGGGAAGACTAGACTCTCAAAATACTGAGTGCCTGAAAATGCTAAGTCTTGAAGACACTTTGCCCGTTTAACAGTTTCACTCATGATTGGCTTATATTTGCATTTTTTTTTTTTATCACAGAAGAACATGAAAATTCCAGTAATTGATTTTCTCCGAAATTCTGTTTCTGAATTTGAAGAAAAGCATGTTTCAGTTTTGGTAAAAGTCTAATATATTTTTAATAGATATGGAAGTTCTTCTGACTCCATGTTTAATGGGTCACAAAGAACCTGGCAGAAGGTTTTCTAGGATGTAATGGGTGTAATTGAGTGGTGATAGGTTTTCAGAAAGTACTCAAGACACAGGTAATTCATGGGAGAAGAGAATAATTATCTCTGTGAACTCTGAATCAGAAATGTTGGTATATTAATTACAGTGCATTCTCTAACATAAATCCAATTATACCAACATCACTGATTCATATGCTGGTGAGGAATCTGCCTGCAATTAGGGAGACCTGGGTTCGATCTCTGGGTTGGGAAGATCCACTGGAGAAGGGAACGGCTACCCACTCCAATATTCTGGCCTAGAGAATTCCAGGGACTTTATAGTCCATGGGATCGCAAAGAGCTGGACATGACTGAGCGACTTTCACTTTCACTATGTTCACAACATTTTAAAAAGGCTAAAAGAATGATGCCCTGGAAAACACTTAAAAAGTCTTGGCAAGAAGTCACGTTTAATTAGACTGTGGGGGCTGCATAATATGGAGGCAGGATTTTATTAAACTAAGAAAACTAGCCAGGGCTCTTCTCTGGGAAACTTGTGGATAGTGGGGACACATTAACTCTTGTGACATTTATCATGTATTTGTTCATTTCATGAACACTTTGAACTCCTATGACTTGGTTCATCGACTTGAGGGACATACACGTGTGGTCACACCTTTTTTTCCTTTTACTCTGTTGAACTTCCAGTGTCTTTTCTCTGATGAGGTGTCCAGATCAATAGCTGATCAATTGGTCATTCTTGTTTGGAGACACCAGCAACTACCATCTTTGTTTGTTTGTTTTTTTCTGAGACAGCGTCCTTTCGGGAATTGGCCTGTATTCCTAAGAGCACTCCCACCCATCACGGCAGGGAAACCATGGCTGGTCCAGGTTCCTGCACTAGCCCTGGGGTTCCCCTTGGCGGGACTCCAAAGATAGGACTTGAATTCTGCTCTTCGCTGTCTCCTATGTAGACTTTGATATGTTGCTCTTCATCTTCATGACGTGCAAGAATCCACTGAGTCCATGTGCCATTTCAGAGGGAGAAATCCACACATCACCCATTTGTTCATCCTTTGCTTAGTTGCTCTGCTAATTCCTTCCTGTACCTCCAAGCTTCGCCCGTCTTGGACGAGGGCAGAGGCACACCTCACAAACCACTAAACTGAATTCTGTTTCAGGGACACAGGGCAAGAGCCGTCAAGAAACGTTTCCAGGGAGCTGGAATGGTGTGAGTCACAGACACATTCCCACCAAGGAGCCACCCCTGTGTGCTCAAGTCTACATTATCTTAATGTGTGTCTGTACTCCGCAGAGCCCAAGGCAGACTCTCAGAGAAGCACCGCTCCCACTCTCTGTGCTCTGGCCATCACTGCTGTGCCGAAAGAAGATTCTATTCTTGTGCTGCTCTTCTGCTCAGTTGCTTCTCTTGTGCCGGACTCTTTGAGACCCTGTGGACTGCAGCCCGCCAGGCTCCTCTGTCCAGGGATTTCCCAGGCAAGAATCCTGGAGTGGGTTGCCACTTCCTCCTCCAGGGGATCTTCCCCACCCAGAGATGGAACCGGAGTCTCCTGCGTTGCAGGTGGATTCTTTACCACTGAGCCACCCGGAAGCCCTCTATTCTTATAGAAAGAAAGAAAGAAAAGAAAGTGAAGTCACTCAGTTGTGTCCGACTCTTTGAGACCCCATGGACTACTGCAGCCCACCAGGCTCCTCTGTCCATGGGATTCTCCAGGCAAGAATACTAGAGTGGGTTGCTGTTTCCTTCTCCAGGGGATCTTCCTGACCCAGGGATCGAACCCGGGTCTCCCACATTGCAGGCAGATGCTTTACTATCTGAGCCACCAAGGAAGCCACTTCTTATAGAAGAAACAATATTTGACAGAAACACAGGGAATGGGTCTTGAACATCTGTTATGCTGTTAATTTATGAGGAGTTTTTAAAAGACTCAGTGTTGGTTTTGTTCACCAAAAACATAAAAGCTAATTTGTAATGTTTTCAGCAAAAATGGCTACAGACCAGATGGTCTCATATACTGTTCTGGATTGTCTCCTATTTAAATTACCTTCTTACTGCCAGTCACCGACCTTCAGAGGTTGCTTTAACTCTGAAAAATAGCAGTGAACTACTCCATGGATGTGTTCAACAGCATTTAGAGAATTTAAAAAGTCAGCTTGCTAAGCTTGTTAGACTCCAACGTAAGCTAGTGTGCGTCCTGAGGGAATATCTTTATTTAGAGGTCAATGGCTAATGTGAAATTATCACAGGTCTCAATTT
Source organism: Oryx dammah (assembly GCF_014754425.2). Classification (NCBI taxonomy): domain Eukaryota; kingdom Metazoa; phylum Chordata; class Mammalia; order Artiodactyla; family Bovidae; genus Oryx; species Oryx dammah. The sequence continues at coordinate 80,271,023 of NW_024070208.1, read as the reverse complement.
GTGTTGGCTTTCTGTGTATCATTTGCAGTTTACAGGTTCTTATCCACATGTGGCATATGCAACGGAAATCACTTCTAACGCATTTCAGACTGAATAATTGTCTTATGCAAATGACTTCAGACAATGACCTTTTTAAGGGATAATCTTCACTGTGTAGAATATACCATCCAGTTATTGAGTGTATCTGAACATCCATTGGAGACAGAAAGCAAAGGTATCCGTGGTCCATTTAGCAGTCACTAGACAGATTTAAAAAATAAAGATGCAGTTATCAAAATGCTTAAAAATTCCAGAACATCATTTTATAAAACCATCTATATTAAAAATCTTCAAAAACAAAGTACTTAATGTTCTTTTTGGAGTGAGAAAAAGCCTCAGAACTTTGTTAAGTGATCAATACTATTCAATTTTATTCCTCCTCATTTTTCTTTACTTATTAAACATCTTGGAGCTTAAAAGAGATACTTGTGATTTGAATAGTGGGAGAAAGAAGACTGAGTTAAAGATGATTAGAGCAATAAATAAAGAAAAAACCTCTTCATTTTGAAATAAGAAAGCAAATTCTACTATTTTTCTTGAGCCCTTCAAGGATGAAATGGTTTGACTGTCTCAGCAGGCATCCATAATTCATGAAAGGGATTCTGATTTATTTTCGTGATCAGAAATTGATCTAATTTTATTGTTCACTTATGTTATAATTTAGGATTTTTCTAAGATAAATCATCCTCATGTTTAATTCTTTCTGTTTGAGATGACTACTTCACACAGATTTTTTTGTTGTTTTTTGGTATCACTTTCTTTTTCAAGGAGTATACTGTATAATCACTGAACTCCTCTATAATTACACGGCAAAGACTATGTAAATACGTAATTATGTTCATGCAGATTACTTGATAATTATACTTCCAGTTACCAAGTAATGAATGGAATAGTCATCATGCAACTTGCAGCGCTTAGACTTTCAGCTTGGTCTTTGTTTTGAAAAAAGGAGAGAACTAGATAATTACTCCATGGTTACACGGCACTTACATTGTCAACAGTCATGTATTTACGTTGCTATTACATGGTTATTTTTTACCTTGTAAAATAAAGTGGGGCTGCCTTTTGAAAGAGGTCCTTTCCTCCTCTCTTTTCAATAGGAATTCCACGTCTCAAGCTGGTGAATAGCAGAGCTGAGCTGCTCTTTTGTAAATACTTTAATACCCAGAGTGGCACACAAGCAGAACTGGAAAGTTCTCTGAACTTATCTTTGCCAAGACAGAAGGCAAAAGAGAGAGGGGGAGAAAACCCACAAAACTCTACGTCAAATGTGTCAGTGAAACATGAAACACGTAGTTATCAACCCTACGTCCAGGAGACTCATTCCCTAACAACAGTGATTTTCTGTTTGTTGGCTGAGCTCATCCGCAGCACCGTTCATCCGTGCTTCCTCCTCCCTGGAAAGTGCTTCCTCCGTTACTCCCAGAACCAGCTCTCTTTCGTCTCCTTGATCGCATCTTTCCTTCCCAAACTCCTTGTGCACAACCTCTGCTTCTGGCTCTAACCCTGTGAACACACCGTTAGGTTAGTGTTGCTTACACTTTATTGGAGGAAGTCTTCACTCAGTATCCTGAATAAAAATTCATCAGAAGGACTTCCCTGGTGGTCCAGGGGTTAAGACTCTGCCTTCCAACGCAGGGGCCATGGGCTCAATCCCTGCTTGGGGAACTAAGATCCTGCATGGCCAGGGGCAATGAAGCCTGTGCCCCACAGTTAGAGAGAAGCCTGCGTGTGGCCACTAAGCCCTAACTCAGCCAAAAGGAAAAGAAATGAATTTTAAAAAATCCATCAGAGCCTCTGTGATTGATGGCTTTCCATTTTATCTCCAGACTTACCACCAGAGCGTAAGCATAACTAGTTTATGAATATATTTATAATAAATTGGGCTTCCCTGGTGGCTCAGATGGTAAAGCGTCTGCCTGCAGTGTGGGAGACCCGGGTTCGATCCCTGGGCTAGGAAGATCCCCTGGAGAAGGAATGGCAACCCACTCCAGTGGAATTTTCTTGCCTGGAAAATTCCATGGACGGAGGAGCCTGGTGGGCTTAAAATTAATGGAAAGATAAATATGTATAAGTAGATAGAAAAATAGATGTTTCACACAGCAGAGGCACAGTGGTGATTAATCCGTCTCACCAATCAGGAGATTCGGGTTCCATCGGTGAGTTGGGAAGATCCCCTGGAGAAGGGAATGGCAACCCACTCCAGTATTCTTGCCTAAAGAATCTCATGGACAGAGGAGGCTGGTGGGCTACCGTCCATGGGGTCGCAAAGAGTGACACAATTGAGTGACTGAACACACACACACACACACACACACACACTCACACACAGTAGATATACACACTGGGGAATGCATTCTCAAATCCTTATCTTTTGCTATTTCATTGGGCTAGCTATAGCTGAATCCAATGACAAACATTTGCAATAGTTTTAGTAGAGTTATCTTTAAAAGTTTGTTCTTTCTTTCTTTTTTTTTTTTTTCCCCGTGGCATACTGTGTCTTTGACTTTGGGAGCTTAAAGAGAAAGAAAGAAAGAAAGAAAGAACTCGCTCAGTCGTGTCTGACTCTTTGCGACTCCATGGACTGTAGCTGACCAGGCTCCTCCATCCATGGGATTTTCCAGACAAGAATACTGGAGTGGGTTGCCATTTCCTTCTCCAGGGGATCGTCCCAATCCAGGGATCGTTGGGAGCTTAGTGACATTTCAAATAAAAATATAAGGCATTGGATTCATGCATTCAGATCATTGATCTGGCATTTGCTTAATACTCATTATATTCAATGCACTGTGATCAGCACAGAGGAGATTCAAAGATAAATAAGCAATTTTTCCTATCTTTAATAAAAAAATTCCATTTGGGGAAGGAAGAGCACCCATTTTTAAGTGGACTTTAATATAAAGCAGAAGAAACTAAGAACTATGATACAAAGTAACAGAACCATGAATACTGCTTTCCCTATGATTTCAAGTAATTTATATCTCACTAACTACCTTTATGTTTCTAGAGCAAATTGGCCCATGACTGCTCAAATAAATTAACCTCTCATTTTGCATGACCCATATGTTGGAAGTTTAGAATTAATTTTGCTCATTCCCAAAATTATAAAAATACTGTGTGCTGTGTTTCTGTGCTTGCAAGCATTAAGTGAAAATAGCCTTCTTTTTTGGTTCTTCAGGGAATGTGATCTTCTTGGAAAAAAAAAAAACAACCAAACTCTCTACAGTTTGAAAGATGATTTTATAATGTAATAAAGATGCATTTATAATGTATGAATCTTGCTAGAATCTTTTCACTTGGTGTTCAAACTCAAATCCACGAATGGCATCTATAGGTGTCAAATAATTTTTATTATCTCATATTCTAAAATAATCAAATTGAAAATAAATTAAAGCTGAGAATTTGTGTGTGAATTAAAAGATAGAAGAAAAAAGACCTCAGTAGACATGAGAAACTCTACACAAAGACTGCATTTAATTAATTAATTAATAACTAGCCACCTGAAAAGGACAACTAGATCTCTATATTGCTTGTTATAGCAATATAAATTAATAAAATCCTAAATATTGAATGTTGAAAGAAATATAAAATAGCTGAAAAAAATATGTGAAGGAACTAATATTAGAGTGGAAAAATCCTATTAACTATGACCATAGCAGAAAGATGAATATGTTTGATTACATGAATATTAAAAATTTATTCATAGCACAGAATGAATTAATCTTCTCAATATATAGAAGCCTTATAATTCAATACAAAATTAACAATACAAAGGGTCAAATAAGTTAATTCACACAGAAAAGAAAAAAACACACCAAAACCTATCAAAGCTGCAAAAAAGATGCTTCAAAGCCAGCCACAGCTGAAAATATATAGACTAAAATATCTGGATTGGATAACACACTTGGAGAACCCAGTCATTTCTGAACACTGGGTTGGCGTGTACTGTGATTAGAATCTTCTCGCAGCACGTCAGTCTCTGACGGTGTCATCTCATTTCCAAGGAGAAGAAGCATCTAATTCCCTCCAAAGCTTCAGCCCAGAAAAGGATTTGGTGTTCTTCTGCCATGTTTAATTGGCTAAAGCAGTGACAGGACCAGCCCTGATTCAAGGGAATGGAGAAACAGATTCCACTTGTTTATGAGAGCTGTGTGTGTGTGTGTGTGTGTGTGTGTGTGTGTGTGTGAGAGAGAGAGAGAGAGAGAGAGAGATTAGTCGCTCAGTCATGTCCGACTCTTTGCGACCCCATGGACTGTAGCCCGCTAGGCTCCTCTGTCCATGGATTCTCCAGGCAAGAGTGCTGGTGTGGGTTGCCATGCTCTCCTCCAGGGTAATCTTTCCAACCCTTTGGTCAAACCCAGATTGCCTGCATTGCAGTATGATTCTTTACCGTCTGAGCCGTCTTTAATCCACGAACATTTGCACCCTGGCAGGCTGCAGTCCACAAGGTTACAAAGAGTCAGAAACGACTTAGCAGCTGAACAACAATTTTTAATCCTCTTTCCCTCCCTACATGTGTCTATTTCTATTTATGTTAGTTCTCTTTAGCATCTTTTGGGCCAAGAGTCCAAGGGAATATTTGGGATTAAAAGGATGCTTGGTTTACACTTTATTCTCTTTTACATTCTTTGAACTTTTTTTTTTTGGCAGTATGCATGTTAATTTTTTTAAAGATAATTTATCTCTGATGATGTGGAAAGCTCTTCAAGTGGTATTATAAAGTGTAAAAAAAGGCAAAATGTGGAACAAGGTATCAATATATAGAAGTTTTGTGTTTAACAAGGTATGGATGCTGACACCTCACTTGGGTGTGTGTGTGTGTAACTGTATGACCTGCTGTGAACACACACACTTCCAAGCAAAAGCGCTAAGCAAAATTGTGTGGGAAAAACGGGTAGAAGAAAGAGCGGCGCGTTCTCAGTTGAAAGCATCACCAGTAGGTAGGCAGCGGGTTAGGTCCTGACCACGTGGAAGATCGTGGGAGCTTCATGGAAACTTCAGCTGTGCTTCAAAGACCAATGTGCCTTTATCTTCCTATGCTGAGCTGCTACGTGCTCACTGCGAGGGCTGATAAGAGCTCAGGACCCGGGCTGAACTCAGAGCCCAACTCCTGTGGAAGGCAGGGACCCAACCCGCGGAGGCACTCGGGCATTTTTTTCTACAAGAAACATTAAGCCTCTTATCTCACTCACCGGGAATTTAAACTTCTGTCTTACAGATAATTCTACGGTCTGTTTCTGGTTTCTGAAGCAAATTCAGGTCTAGCCCAGATTCCTGAGAAATCCAGGTTGTAGAAGCCAGTGATGAGCAAGGCGTTCTCATCTCTGTGGAGCCACGCCTAGAGCTGCGCGATGGGCCATGAGGTCAATCTGATTGGCGGAACCATCCCGCGGCCCCCCTTTCCCTCCGTCACTGGTGGTCCCAGACGCCCAGGCCGCATCTTGCAGAGGGACTTTGCTTTAGATCAAAGATGGAAGATGGTTATGGAATGTCACGCTTACAGGGAGTCATAAAGCTCTGCTGCTTTTGCAGGACTCACGGAAATCCTGAGTGTTTAGGTTCAGCCTGAAAAACAAAAAACAAAACAAAAACTCAAAACTTGGCAACTTGTCTCTGCATCTTCTGCTGTTGAATGACTCAACATTTCTCTGGCGACATAGAGATTTCAAAATACAATCCCCACTCTCGGCACCATTTATCTCTATTCTTGTTCTTATCTCTTCCTCCTCTGCTGTGAGTCTTCCCGTGACAGCTGAGAATTTACTGTTCACTTGGAACCTTCAAATTCTGGGAAATGAGAGGACCATCTTCTTTGAAGAGCTCAGGGTGAAAGAACTTGAGATTATTAGAGCTTCTCCTCACAGATGGCATAAGATAAACTATGGAATTGATGGCTCCATGAAATTCTTTCCTTTGTCCTTTCAAATGCTTTGGATTGCTGAACTCTCCAGTAAATACTGTTGAATGAGATGTGACTATTCTAAGATGCTACAGAACCTTAGCAAAGGTGGAATATTCTAGAACGTTAATCCCGGAGTTCTTAGCCAGGGATCTATCATGGGAAAGGAGTTTGTAAGTCTTTTACAAAAGTGTGTCAAGTGTGTATTGGTGGTTCCATGTAACTTTTTGAAAAGGAGATTGATAATTTTTGCTAACTTCTTTCCAGGAAAACTGCCCCACTTAGGTGGTACTTTTAAGGTAGAAAGTGCTGTGTTGTACGAAATCATTATTTCCTTTTTTGTGCAATTCAGTTGGTATAGAGTGTGATTTCTTGTTGTGGGAACTATTTAGTGTTATTACTTAACAGACCAATTTCATCTGATGGCACTCAGACATGAGAAAATTCATGCTTCAATCTAGGAGCAACTTGAATGTGAACACAGAATGGTGTTTAGCTGGGCACATTACTTAGGATGGTTGCTGTCTTCATTTTCCCACATTTTTTCAAACTTTAAAAACCCGTTGTGTTTCAGAAATTTCTTTCTTCCAGTTTAAAAACAGAGTTTTTTTTCCACTGGTGGTTGAACTTGGTGACACTATTTTTTTTTTAATTGAAGTATAATTGAGTTACTTTGTTGTGTTAGTTTCTGATAGACAGCAAAGTGATTGTTACATATGTGTGTGTGTATATGTATGAAAGTGAAAGTGAAGCTGCTCAGTTGTGTCCGACTCTTTGCGACCCCGTGGACTGTAACCTACTAGGCTCCTCTGTCCATGGGCTTCTCCAGGCAAGAGTACTGGAGTGGGTTGCCATTTCCTTCTCCAGTGTATATGTATATATGTATATATATCATCCTTTTCAGATTCTTTTTCATTATAGGTGATTACAAGATAATGAATATAGTTCCCTGTGCTGCTCTGTAGGACTTTGTTGTTTATCTGTTTTTTCAATAAGAGCGTGTATCTGCTAACCCAAAACTCTGAATTTATCCCTTCTCACCTCCTTCCCCTTTGGTAACCTAGGTTTGTTTTCTATGTCTGTGAGTCTGTTTCTCTTTTGTGAATAAATTCATTCGTATGTTTTTCTAGATTTTACTTATATACTAGGAGCTTCCCTGGTGGCTCAAGTGGTAAAGAGTCTGCCTGCAATGCAGGAGGCCCGGGTTCAATCCCTGGGTCAGGAAGATCCCCTGGAGAGGGAAATGACAACCCACTCCAGCATTCTTGCCTGGGAAATCCCACGGACAGAGGAGCCTGGTGGGCTACAGTCCATACGGTCGCAAAGAGTTGGACATGACTGAGCGACTAACACTTTGACTTGAACGCTTTATAGATGACACCACTGGGCTGAGTGTCCCTGGTGAGGCTCTGATGCAGCCCTGATGCATTTTATGTTAAAGGAGGAAAAGTGCTTTTAAAACTTGTCAGGGAAGTGTTGTTTCCATGGTTTGATTTACAGTTTTGGTTTCATTTGTCTTGAGAAGCCATGACATTTGCCTGGAAACAAAATGACCTGTATTTAATGCCGACAAAGGGCTATTCAAGTACCATGCACGCACTAAACACAAGAACGTACCATTCCAGCAAGAAGTGCCCTTGCCGAGCTGACTCACAGAATGACTTTGTCAGCATCATGACGAGCCCATTTAGTTTCTGCACATTTCCTGTGCTCCTCTGATGTCCCTGGAGAGAATTCTGCCCTTCACTGAGTGAATTCACGTTTGAGGTTTGTTTAATGATAATATCTTGAGATGGATAGGGCCGGTAGCAGGGCTATCATGGATGAGTAAACCAAGTCTTAGGGCAAATGATCAGCCGAGATTGCATGGATTCTAACTGCCTGGCGATCAGGTCAGATCCCATATGTTCTCAATTTATAGACAATAGCTGGAATCAGTATTGCTGGGAGAGATATGAATAACCTCAGTTTCACAGATGGCACCACCCTTATGGCAGAAAACGAAGAAGATCTAAAAAGCCTCTTGATGAAAGTGAAAGAGGAGAGTGAAAAAGTTGGCTTAAAATTCAACATTCTGGTCCCATCACTTCATGGCAAATAGATGGGGAGACAATGGAAACAGTGACAGATTTTATTTTCTTGGGCTCCAAAGTCACTGCAGATGGTGACTGTAGCCATGAACTTAAAAGACCCTTGCTCCTTGGAAGGAAAGCTATGACCCACCTAGACAGCATATTAAAAAGCAGAGACATCACTTTGCCGAAGAAGGTCAGTCTAGTCAAAGCTATGGTTTTTCCAGTAGTCATATATAGATGTGAGAGTTGGACTATAAAGAAAGCTGAGTGCCAAAGAATTGATGTTTTTGAACTGTGGTGTTGAAGAAGACTCTTGAGAGTCCCTGAGACTGCAAAGAGATCAAAACAGTCCATCGTAAAGGAAATCAGTTCTGAATATTCATTGGAAGGACTGATGCTGAAGCTGAAACTCCAATACTTTGGCCACCTGATGTGAAGAGCTGACTCATTTGAAAAGACCCTGATACTGGCAAAGATTGAGGGCAGGAGAAAAGGGGACAACTGAGGATGAGATGGTTGGATGGCATCACTGACTCAATGGACATGAATTTGGGTAAGCTCGGGGAGTTGGTGGTGGACAGGGAGGCCTGGCGTGTTGCAGTCCACGGGGTCACAAAGAGTCGGACAAGACTGAGTGACTGAACTGAACTGAACTGAACTGAACTGATAGCCAATGTTGGTTCTCTAGGAAATGATTGCAGACTGCAGGCTTCCTCAAGACAAAGACAGGGTCTGTTTTGTCCTCTGAATTTCCATGACTTAGCACTGAGATCACCCAGCACTTATAAAAGTTCACTGACTGACTATGCTCAGATGATCATTCTCTTAATTCTATAAATTAAACATCTGGGGGAGGGAAGAAGCTTCTTGATCAGATAAGTACTCATCCTTAAATATACAGTTAACGTCTCTAAAAGGTGCTGGCTCCTGGATAAATGGCAGTTTTTCATTGTATCCGATATTTTATCATCAAGTCACGCAGTTGCAAGAGTTCTTTTATACTCCAAAGACAAGGAAATGAGAGACTATCTCGTCTGTCAATGAAACATACGAAATCGAGCATGCGGTTCAGTGAACATTTGCCACTTCAAAATGTTTCTAAAAAAATAAATCAACAATTATATTTAAAGATGGGAAACAGCTTAACTTTAAGAAAAGAAAAATAAGCATCTGGTAGAAATTTCAATTCATTCTCTCTTTCTTGATGGATCTGTGTTCTCACCCTCCTTCGAGGACATCTGACAGCTCTAGCCATAGCATTTGATCTTCTTACAAACTATGGGGTATATCGTCTACACTGTCTGGTGTGTTGGAATTGAGGTTTGCATGTGACTTGGATAAGCAAAGCCTATTTCCCTGGTGCTGAATGCATGGGATGTTACGTGTTTACTTTGTGTGATGATGTTTATGTTTGCATATCTGTAAATTAGTATGTATGTTAGAAGTATTAAATAGGAAGGCAGAGAGATAGCAGAAAGGAAGGGGTTTCTCCCCAAGTGTACAGCTTTTGAACTTGGGCAGTGTTAGCGACTGAACAAGTGTTGCCTCGATGCCTGCCATGATGCCAGGGGATGTCTAGAAGCATTTGGTTCTTCCCAGCCCTTTGCTTCACTGCGTTACATGCTGGATGATTAAGAAATGAATACATTACAATGAAGTTAAGATACACCTGCTAGAAGGGTCGTCACCCCCCAAGACAAATATAGTCAGTCCCGTACATTCAGACCATCAACCTGCAGACTTTCAAAGGTGCAAATGTGCTTTCCGTGATGTCAGGCGTGAGTGGCATGGCAGCTCGGCCCCCGCCTCCCATTGCTGTCCACCCTTCAGCTCCACCATCTCCTGACTCCTCTCTGTCCCCCAGCCACTGACTTTTCCGGCCTGCTCACTCCATGCCAGCCCCTGTGTGCCAGCTGTTGTGCCATGCTACTGTACTTTTCAAGGTATTGCACTGTAAGAGTGAAAATGTTGTCTTTGTTTTTTTATATATGAGGTGTGTGAAAAGGATTATAGACCTATTACTGTATAGCACTGGGTAGCGGACTGTGTCAGTTGCCTACGTAGGCTAACCTGGTTGGACTTACAAACAGATCGGACTGACAGATGTGCTCCCGGAATGGAACTTGTTGGTGTGTAGGGGACTTCCTGTAAAAGAAACTTGATTGACTTGCAATGTCCTCTTAAAACACTGCAACACATTAGATGAGAAACAAATCAAATCCGCTATGTGTCAGGGAGGAACTCTGTGTTGGGGGTATTTGGGGTTGATATCAAGAAACACTGGGCTTCCCTGGGAGCTTGGTGGTTAAGAATCCACCTGCTGGTGCAGGAGACATGGGATCGACCTCTGAGTCGGGAAGATCCTCTGGAGAAGAAACGGCAGTCTGGTCGAGTATTCTTGCCTGGGAAATCGCGTGGACAGAGGAGCCTGTGGGGTGCAATCCATGGGGTCACAAAAGAGCTGCACATGACATAGCAGCTAAATGGCAACAGCATAGTTGGTTTATAACGTATTAGTTTCAGGCGAACAGCAAGGTGATTGATTCAGTTACATATTTAAGTGTGTGTGTGTGCTCAGTTGCTTAGTCGTGTCTGACTCTTTTCGAGTCAGCTACCAGGCTCCTATGTCCATGGAATTTTCCAGGCAAGGAAATTGGAGTGAGTTGCCAGTTCCTACTCCAGGGGACCTTGCCAACTCAGGGACAGAACCCGAGTCTCCTGCATTGGCGGGCTGAGTCTTTAGCACTAGTGCCACACAAATATTTGTGCACATTCTTTTCATATTCTTTCCCATTATGGCTTGTTTCAAGATTTGAATAGAGTTCTCTGTGTTACACAGTAGAACCTTGTTTGTCTATTTTATGTACAGTCATTTGTAACTGCTAATCCTAAACTCTTAGTTGATCCCTGATTTTTAAAATTCAAAATGATTTTAAATGGCCAAGTTATAATAAGCAATATTCTATTTTGGAAAACAACCTTGTGGTCTTTTCCTGAGAAAAGCCAAAAAACAGTTGGGAAAAGAGTCGGCGAGAAGCTGAGTCCGTCGCATATTCTGAGCATCTTCCCAGGGTACATGAAAGACCCAAGTGCTTCTCGGAAGTCCACCCCCGTCCACCCTCCAGAGGCCTTTTCTAAAGGGAGATTATGGAACCATCAGTGATTCTCCATCGGCTTTTTATCTTACAAAAGCAGAGACTCAGAAGTCAGGTGGAAGAGTATTATACAAATTTGTTAATCTCTCCTTCATGGCCTTGTACAGATTCTAGGAGTGAACCCTCATGGAAAGGAACCAAGCTTCTTGCTAAGGGATATGAACAGTGTCTTTGTCATAACAAAATTAAGCCAACATATAATTGTCATTTGCTTTATTCTTATGGAAATTAAACAGCAGCATGTGTATAACTGATCTGAAATCCAGACACATCAAAGACATGAATTTATGTATCTATGTGCTTTTAGTCTAATTATAAGGAGCTACATATGTTCTTACTCAAAACTTGCTTTTGCTTAACTTTTTTTTAATAAAAGGAATTTTTAAAAATTATTATTATTATTCCATGCCCCTGACCCTGGCTTTGAAAAATCTCTTTCTTTTTTCCCTCAAATGACCGGAGCTGCAATCAGCAGCCTCTCCAGGGCCCTTGAACTGAGCACTCATTCTTTTAAAAATCATCAACACAGGATTGGTTGCCAAGTGGAGAAGCCAATTCTTCACTCCATGCTCTAGGAAGTATTTTCTTTGTAACACTGTTGGCATGGAGGTTAAGGGCCTGGAAATTGATATTGAAATGACAGTGAGAGAATTGCCATTGGATATGGTTTTTTTCAGCATTTAAAGCAAACCCACTCAGAAATTGCGGCCACAATAGTCAAACAGAAGCATGTGAAAAATTGTAACTATGACTACCTGGGTATCTCTTCTAGGAGATCAGTAGAAAACTTAGCATATTTGTTTGAATATCACAAAGTACACATGGATTTGCTATCACATCAGTAATTTTACTCAAGCAGAAAACGCAGAAATTGGGACAAAATTAATTGTAAATGATCTGTAAAAGAAAACATGTATTTATCAGACTTATATGGATAGCTAGATATTTGGTTCCTCTTTCTTATGATTATGGTAAAATAAATAAGAATCCTTGTCTGATGAAAGGTAATCACAAAGTAGATGTGTTTTTAAAAGGAGCAAAATAGAAAGATTTTGATTTTAACATGAAGTTGCTGGGATTCTTTCATGCATGTGCTGACATGTACGGTTTATGCATAATACAGGGAAGGTGTATGTTTCTGATATTGTGTATTAGTCTTCGGAAAAAATTTCAAAAGTAACAAAATGTTGCTGCGTGTGTATAATTCTGTGAAAGATGAGCAGATACTTGGTTTGCTCTTATTAGACGTAAAGGTTTTCTAAGAAGCCTGAATTAGTATTTTCTCTAAAGCCAATTTCAACTGAGAAGCAAAGGCCCATAAAGTTGAGCTGTGTTACTGGAATTACAGATGTTCGTGGTTTAGGTTATGTATATGAGGATATTGCAAAGGGCTTATTGCTCTGACACCTGGTTGTTGTGTGTGTGTGTGTACACTTGCACATGAGTGTGTGGGTGAAGAAAAATGTCTCCTTCTGGGACCCTATAGCAAAACAATTTTAATAATAGCATATAGAAGAAAATTTTGCACACTTAAGACTCATTTGAAATAATCTGTAATTAATCCCCCGAACTGGATCACGCTGTATGCAGACATTTGATGGCTTTAGCAAAATATTTCTCACATCTTAAATCAATTCTAAAAAAAGAGAAGTCTATATATCCAGCTGTCTCTTGACAGTTCTTATGTGACAAATTGAAAATATCTGAAATAGAGCACTTCGTTCTCCCTCCACTCTGCCCCTCCCCTAATCTTCCTCATCTCAGCAAATGACACCAAAATTCATGGGGTTGTTTCCATGCGTGTTTTAATTGAAAGCTTTCATCTGTGTCTGGAGAGGAGTGGTCTGCTGCATGATCACTGGAAGTTTGCCACATATGGCCCCAAGTTGCAACATGGAATTCCTTTCTAAAGATCCTTAAGCGGCTCTTTCTGTGAAGACAGAAGGCCCACTGGGAAGGTTTTCATGAGTGGTGCTAGATTATAAAGACCTCGCGCAGTCACATGTACATTAATATTCACTGAGCGCCCTGCACTCCGGTAAACACTGAGGATACATCTCTGAACCGACACACCCTAGCTCTGCAGAGAGGCTTCCCAGATGGCTCAGTGTTAAGGAATCTGCCTGCTAATGCAGGAGGCGCGGGTTCCATCCCTGCCAATGCAGGAAGATCTCCTGAAGGAGGAAATGGTGGCCCATCCCAGTTTCTTTGCCTGGGAAATCCCACGGACAGAGAAGCCTGATGGGCTACAGTCCATGGGGACGCAAAGAGTTGGACGTGGACTTAGTGAGAACAGCCAAGTTCATCCCAGAGCGCTGGAGGGATCTCTTCACCTCATTATCTGACAGATGAGGAACTTGGGGGTGGAAGGGGTCAAGGCAGGAGGACCTGACTCTCTTGACTACCAGTCAATCAATTATCCTGCCTTGCTAAATATAAACTCTTTCCCCCTCCCCCGCCAATGTTCTCATTAGTTTTATTAACCTTTTCAAAGAGTAACTATTTTTGTCATCTCTATGTTATTCTCAATTTCATCAATTTCTTCCCTTGCCTTTGTTCTTTATTTCTTTTTTAGATTTTTTTTTAATTGGAGGATAATTGCTTAATAAAGTTGTGTTGGTTTCTGCTCTCCAACAATGGGAGTCAGCTGTGTGTTTGTCACTTAGTCATGTCAGACTCTTTGTGACTCCATGGACTGTAGCCCACCAGGCTCTTCTCTGTACAGGATTTCCCAGGCCAGAATCCTAGAGTGGGTTGCCATGCTCTTCTCCAGGGGATCTTCTCAACCCAGGGATGGAATCCGAGGTTCCTGCATTACAGGAAGGTTCTTTACTGTCTAAGCCACCAGGTAAGTGGGAATAAGCTATGTAGCTCAGTTGGTAAAGAATCTGCCTGCAGTGCAGGAGACCCAGGTTCGATTCCTGGGTTGGGAAGATCCCCTGGGAAGGAAATGGCAACCCACTCCAGCATCCTTGCCTGGAAAATCTCATGGACAGAGGGCTGCAAGTCCATGGGGTCACAAAGAGTCGGGTACGACTGAGCGACTAACACTAACACTATACATATCCTAATAGGTTAGGCTTTTTAAAATGTAAAATTAAGGATGAGAATTCTTTGAAAAATGATATAGTGTTCTGCCTCTGTTCTTAGATTACAAAGTGAACTTTGCTTATTTGTGAAAGCTCGGTTCACGAATATCATTAGGAACTTAATGGAATTTTTCATTGCACAGTCTCTGGAGACAGAGCTGGTACAAGTCTGGCTGTATTACTGAGTAGCTTTGTGTTGATGGGCACATACTTTAACCTCTCTGATCCTCAGTGTCCTTGCCCATACAATGAAGTCATAATCATTAGTGGTCTACTAGGAATTTTTCAAAGAACATCCTGCTCTGTGTAGAATGATTCCCCATTTTGACCCCAGTGATCTAGGTGAATGGACAGAAAATGCTGAGAGGCCTAGTGTGATGGTTTTGGAAAGCTGGAGAAGGGGTGTGGCTTGCCCGGATCAGTGTCTATGAAGGACAATTGCCAGTCCACAGAATTTAACATCTTACACAAAAGTGATGATAAAGCTGAGAGAAGCTATTTGGACACATAGTGATGGATGATTTTATTTCCTCTATTTTTCATTAATAAAATAATTGCTTGCTCATAGGCAGTCAGCCAACAGACACAAGAACAGTTCCTAAACTAATAAACAGGAAATCTGTTCTTAGCTGATAATGTGTCCCTGCTGCTGTTTCATTCAGCCTGTAACACATCGTACCTGCATCTTGGAATCTGGGGCATCATAATAAATGCCTCTATCCCCAATATTTAAATAACTTAAATGATTATTTTAAAATACCTTGTTTTTTGAAGCTTTTAACAATTCAACTTCAGAGTTACTAAACTGACTAAACTTCTGTTTTGGTAAGAAGTCTCTCTGAGAATGTTTATGTTTGTGTATGTGTTTAAATTTCAGGAATCTTCTGAAAGAAACCATTAGGAAAAAAAATAATCAATGTAACTTATAGAAAACACTGTTGACTATAACAAAATGTTGATCATTAAAACACAAAGCACAATTTAAATTTTACCGGTTTGATTTTTTTGGCATGAAAATCATAGTTTAGTTTTGAAATGACTGTAAGTAATTTTTAAGTGGATATATTAAGCATGACATTGGCTGGGTGCACCAGGAATTCGAGAACTCTGGTCTAGAGACATGAAGTTGGTTGCCCTTGGTATCTAAGTGGTATTTTAAGCCAAGTAAATGGATTAGATCACTCAGAAAGAATGTTCTGTACAATCAGTAGACAACTCTATCCATAAGATGAATTTATATGTCAGACTGAACAAATCTTTCAATATCAAGTGGGATTAGCTTTAAAATATCTATCTTAAGGAATTATTGCTACTGTTATCATGATTAAATAAGACCCTCAGAGAACTTGGAATAGTTTGCTAAACTCTTAGCCATATTTAGAAAGTGGCTAATTATACAGTGACTTTTTAAGAGACTGTATTTGATGTTCACAAGTAGCAAATAACCAAAAACTCACTTGTCATTTAAAACAAATGCATTGCCAATAGAAATAATATAAATGGTGTTTGAATTCTCAGGTCAGTCCTATAACTGAATTATAATCTTCTAAACATGCGCTTCTGTGGTAAAAAAAAATCTGCCTGCAGTGCAGAAGACCCAGTTTCAATCCCTGGGTAGGGAAGCTCCCTTGGAGAAGGGAACGGCTACCCACTGCAGTATCCTGGCCTGGAGAATCACGTGGACAGAAGACCCTGGTGGGCTACAGTCCATGGGGTCACAAAAGAGTCATACAGGACTGAGCGACTGCCACTTTCACTTTCCAAACAGGCTTATACAACATTAAACATTTGTGGCACTATTTACACACATAAAGAAAATAAAGCGTAGAGAGGCTAAATAATTTGCCTACAAATGCAATGATATCTGTAAAAAAGTGCTTTATACATAACAAAGCCCTCAAGGAAGGAATTTTTCTTAGTATCACTTTGTACCTGGATTAGAGCGTCTCCCGAAAAGCACTTATGAAGCACCCTACTGATTATTCACAGGAAAATGTCCTTTTGTGGTAGACAGCATGTCATCTGCGAATTGTTCAATATAAACAGTGTACTTGTCTGAAGCTCTTTGTAATAAAGACAGAAAGAATCACTTTTCTAAAGAGCACTTGGACCCTGCCGCGCAGCAAATGAGAAGCAAGGTGAGACCTCGCTGTTCTGAGAGCACAGGCAGGAGTTAGAAGTGGGGCGTGTGAAGATGCTGGGGTGGGACGCATGGGCCATTCCGTGCAGCCAGCTCCTTTCCTGCCTCTTCTGCGGCCACACCCAGAGGTAGTGCTCTTCATTACACCCCAAGGCGCTCACTGCTGCCCTCGAGCCGGGAGTGGCTGGTGGTCATTGATTCTGGAGGACCACCTTGATCTGGTGTCTGAAGACCCAGGATTCTAGCCGAGACTGGATATGTCAACAAGAACCATTTCTCCTACTCTTTGAGCCTCTGTTGCGTTATTGGTCAAATTAGAAATGTGTGTGGGTTGAAATTCAAGTTATCCACATGGTCCAGCATGTGAAAAGATGAGCCTGCATCTTGGGAAAGACATCTGAGCTTTGAATGAATGCAGGCTGGGACCTGAAAGGCAGCTCAGCTCAGTCTAGGAGTGAAAATAGAGTTAAAGAAAAAAAAAAAAAAACACCGGACATTTCTCAAGGAGAGGCTAGCTTCTTAGCACTGGGAAGACGTCTCCTGCTGCTGGTGCTGCTGCTAAGTCACTTCTGTCGTGTCCAACTCTATGCGACCCCATAGACAGCAGCCCACCAGGCTCCTCTGTCCCTGGGATTCTCCAGGCAAGAACACTGGAGTGGGTTGCCATTTCCTTCTCCAATGCATGAAAGTGAAAATTGAAAGTGAAGTCGCTCAATCGTGTATGACTCTTAGCAACCCCATGGACTGCAGCCTACCAGGCTCCTCCGTCCATGGGATTTTCTAGGCGAGAGTACTGGAGTGGGGTGCCATTGCCTTCTCCAGGGAAGACGTCTCCAGAGGCAAGCAAATGCTGAGAAAGATATTTGCCCTGAAAACTCCTTAATCCATGGTATGCTTGCTTTTCTGCCTTCAGCTCGTGGCAAAGCCTTAGGAGTAAGAAGTGATATGAGGGAGATTAGGGGGTTATTTCTGTAGACCTCAGAAAGTCACTGTCGGACACCCACCAGGCAACAGCAGGAAGCAGAGTATGTCTGAGATTTGGCCAAATCATTGAGACATTCTTGCGTCTACAGAGAGGGTGTAGAAACTCGCTCCCCCAGCTAAATCAGTTTGGAAGCACTGAAATCTTAACAAAAAGCACCTCTGAGTATCTAATCCCGAATCCCCTGCCTGGACCGGGAGAGATCTTGGTAAAGCCGTCCTCTATTACTCTTCAATTTTCTAATCTAAAATAGGGGTAATGCCCATTCCTTCCTACCTGTGAACATGTTGTGTAGATTAACATGATGGAGTTTTGAAAGGTGCTATTTAAATATAATATGTTATTAAAGTATTATCATTCTAGTTGCTGGTGATTATCTAAAAAGCTTTAAATCACCTAGTTATTTCCGGGATTCGATTTTCATTGTCGGTTGCTATTTCTCCTTTCAAAGACATAACATTTCTTTGTCACATAGACTTTACAGTTTTGCATTTTGGAGTCAGGAACACATTTGTGTTTCATTTGAATGTATTCAGAGTCGTGGTATTACGATTTTTAAATGTAGGTTGCTGTAATCATTTTAAAGGACTAATGAGAGGCCGTCTTTAGGATGTTTTTCACCTTGTCTGCAAATTTTTATTTAGGAGGATGAAGTGAAAAAATGTGGTCCAGGCTAATTAAAATATCAAATCATCATCTAACTACAGATCCAATGAAACGGGAATTCCATATGCCTGGCATTTATCTGTATAGATTCCATCCATTATTCAGTTTACTGCCCAGCTTTCTAAGCTATATGCCATTCCCTAGAAGGCTGTCTTGTCTTGACTCTTTCCTTTATGCATATTGAATATTTCTCATTCAATAGCCCTGACCCAGATTTTTTTTTTTCTCCTTACCATAAAAGTATGTCTGTCTATGCTAAGTAGAAAACTTTATCGTCTGGGACAGGGAGAGTTCTTTTTCATTTGAAGTGAATGTGGCTTTTTCTAAACCTCTTTTGCCTTTTGACCCCTTTCTAATCAATACAGGAATGTTTTCACTTTAACTTATTGGGTGGTTGAAAGAAATGTGATTGAATGTCTGTTTACTTCCTGAGCTGAGATATTTCTAGCTTGTTAGACAAGTCAGTGGTTAATGGAACGTGAGGTTGGGGATCCAGTTTGGGGGGCATGAAATGACAGCATAACCTCTCTTACAAACTTCAGAAAGCATTTTTAATGTGCAAATTTTTTAGAATAGTCTTATGATTTTCCCCTTAACTTCTCTGCATTTTCATACTTGACCAAGAATCAAAAGACCCATTCATTCTTTTATGATTATATCTCCCCTTCAGTAAGACGGTTGCTTTTCCTGATACCAGTGTACACCCCTTCAAAATGTAGGCTCTTTTTTCCCTCCTGGAATCTTTAATGAACTTTGAAACTCTAGTCACTTTCTTGCCATTGGTGCTGACATGATGATGATGAGCCGATGAGTATAAAGGGGCCTACGACACATGACTTTTGGGAGAGTTTGTTTTTTAAAGTATTCCCTTTTTTATTCTCCTCCCATGTTCATGGACTTGTAGGTGATTCGTCATGATTGAATTCCCTTAAAAAACAAGAATCCTAAAAACTGATGACTTTTCATTCTTGTAGACTTAGGTTTTTCCTTTCTTTTTTAAAATTATAGTTGATTTACACTATGATGTTAGTTTCAGGTGTACAGCACAGTGATTCAGTATTTTTGCAGCTTATCCTCCATTATACGTTATTATAAGATAATGGTTATAATTCCCTGTGATGTACAGTACCTCCTTGTTCTTCTTCCCGTACAGTAGCTCGTCTCTGCTAATCGCATACCCTAATGGGGAGAGGAAAATGGGGAGAGACACCAGAGGAGTATGACTTTTCCAAGTCTACAATGTGCCTCCTTTCTTGGGTAGAACTCTGTTAAGAACTTTACATCGAAACCACTCAGAATGCTGCCCAATATGTTTTCAGTGAAAAATAATTCTAACCTCCTGTTTTAATTATAATAAGAGAGAAAAGGGATAATTTAAAAAAAATTAAAAATTAAAAAAATGTTATTATTGCTATTATTTTTGACCATGCCCTGTAGCATGAAGTATCTTAGTTCAGCAACCAGGAGTCAAACCTGCATTGGAAGCAAGGAGTCTTAACCACTAGACCGCCCAGGGGTTAGTTCCAAAGGGGTAATTTCTAGCAGATATCAAGGCTGTCATTATTTATACAACGCCTGAGATGCACAATGCCTCATACAAAGACAGCAAATGGTCACCCACTGCGTAATGCCAACTTCCATCACTGTCGCATAGTATGCAGTCACTGCTTTGTCTTTTCTCTTGGACAGGAATTTCCTGACGCAGGTACCCACGCTGTCTCAAGGAGAGTGGTGTCATGCCCATTTGGAGCGTGTTTCCCTCTCTGTGCCTCGCATGGACAACAGGGAACTTGGTCCTGTCTCCCTCTGTGGTCTGTTGCGGCACTCAAGTGCTTACCATGCCAACATTTTCAGTTACTCCTGTGAGCAGAAAAGAAGAACGCTGAGTATCAAAGCTATTGTTGAACAGTTTTAAAGTGGCTTATAGAGATTAATTTGAAATGACACTGCGGAGCTCGACACTTCACGACGACCATTTTCATTTATTTGACAATTTTGCATGCTTCTTGTGTAAAAAGGCTTCCTTGGGAAACGACCCTGTTTTATTGATTGTTATTCTAAATGAAATGAATGTCCTCGCAAATGATGAGTGGACCCTCGGTAACGTGTAAATTGCTGTGTAAGATATATTTTCTGTAAAACAGCTGCTGGTGAATAATCAAGAAATGAAACTCTTATATGCTGCGACATTCAGCCGGTAAATACTCTCCATTATCGCCTTCAAGCTCCTTTCTTCTTTCCATGTGGAAACGCCATGTCAGTGAGTTAGCACTCACTGCGTGGTTTAGCTGGCATGCTCACTTGCCAACTGTTGCTCAGAAATTAGGATTCATGGAACATTTCTAAAAATCTGTCAAACTCTCCATTTTTAGCAGGCAGGGATTTGTTGAGGCAAACGGGAAAACTCAGTTTACTATGTGAGTGGAGACGCTGAAAAGCTGGTGCAGTGTTGTACCAGCTGTTGCAGGCTGCTATTTATTAGAAAATCGCGAGGATATGTGTGACTCTAAAACTGTCTTTTATCTTTTAATAATATACCTTTGTTAAAAAAAGAGGCGGTTTATACCTCAATGGGAACACTTTGTCATCTTCACGTGTGATTACCTATTGCATAACTAAAGCTACCCTTTTTCCCCTCCATGTCCTTAAATCCTGCCTCTGTTCATACTTTGAATCCAAAATATGGCTTTCAGAATAACTTAACCCACTAGTTTTATCATCATATTGCTTCAGTTGAAAAAGTGTCCTTTTTTTCCTTTTATCTGAAATTGTAAGAGTGAAATAAAAAGTGAAAGAAAAAAAACTGGTCAGACTTCCGATTGCCAAGTGTCTGGATACCTGCTGTTAGATACACAATTTGAATGAGTGACCCAGTTTTTAAATTTCATCTGGATATCAGGGTTTGAAGGCGGGGGGAAGGGGGAGAGAGTGAACCTGAACCCTTTGCTTATTATTCTTGGAGGTTCTCATCTTGTTCAAGCAAATTACCTCATTCTTTTCTTGGCTTCCTGTCTGTTCTTTTCCATCTCTTTGATCTACTTTATTATTTCTCTGAAATCGCAGAACGATCGATCAATTAACAAATTCCAATCACTTGTCAAACCTCTCTAGAAGGCAGAGTGCTCTGGAGTCTGTGAAACGAGGCAATTCTGACCTGGAGGAGTTTTCATGATTGTAATGTGATGATCAAAACATCCAATGGCGCAATAACATGACCATATTGCATATTTATGGATGCAAAACAGTGTAATTGAAGCTGAATACATAAATAGGACATGGAAGAGTTTGGTTAAAGATATATATTTTTTAAGTTGCAAATTACAGTTACTGCGGATAAAAGGTGAGCAGTTTCTTAAAGTGAAACTGAATTCTTAGCCCTTGGAAGTTGGAAGGAATTATGATTGTTCAGAGGAAGACAGGATGACGGAAATATTTTTCTTGCTTTGCTTTAGTTTGAAAGTGTAAAAGTCTGTAACCTTTTCCAATATAAGTTATTATAAGATATTGAATATAGTTCCCTGTGTTATACAGTAGATCTTTTAATCTATTTTATATACAGTAGTGTGTATCTGTTAATCATAAATTCCCAATTGATTTGTTCCTACTTTGGTGACCATGTTTGTTTTCTATGTGTGTGAGTCTGTTTTATAAATAAGTTAATTTGTATTTTTTTTTTTAGATTTCACATATAAGTGACATCATAAGATGCTTATCTTTCTCTGCCTGACTGACTTCACTCAGTATGATAATCTTTAGGTCCATCTATCTATGTTGATGCAAATAACATTATTTCATTCTTTTTAATGGCTGAGTAATATTCCATTGTGTATAAGTACCACATCTTCTTTATCCATTGACCTATAGTTAAAAAGAATCTGAAAAAATATATATATATCAGTTTAGTTTAGTTCACTTCAGTCGCTCAGTTGTGTCTGACTTTTTGCCACCCCATGAATTGCAGCACGCCAGGCCTCCTATATAGACACACACATATATGGTGCTTCCCTGGGGGCTCAGCTGATAAAGAATCTGCCTGCAATGCAGGAGACCCAGGTTCTATCCCTGGGTCAGGAAGATCCCCTAGAGAAGGAAATGGCAACTCATTCTAGTATTTCTGCCTGGGAAATCCCATGGACAGAGGAGCCTGGTGGGCTACAGTCCATGGGGTCGCAAAGAGTCAGACACGACTGAGCGACTAAACCACCATATATATATATACACATATAACTGCATCACTTTCCTGTACACCTGAAACACTGTAAAACAACTATGCTTCAATGAAAAAACAAGCAAGCAAAAAATCTGTGAAAAAAATCTATGTTATTCTTTGTATTAACTGCTAGGGTTTCCCTGGTGGCTCAGCAGTAAAGAATCTGCCTGAAATGTGGGAGACCTGGGTTCGATCCCTGGGTCAGGCAGATCCCCTGGAGGAGGGCATGGCAACCCACTCCAGTATTCCTGCCTGGAGAATCCCATGGACAGAGGAGCCTGTCGGGCTGCAGTCCATGGGGTCCCAAAGAGTCAGACACGACTGAGCTACTTCCACACTCTGCTCCAGTGTTACAAGAGTCACTTACTGGGTTGGTTAGTGTCTGAGTGGTGAAGCTGGATGGGATTATCATCTTGTTCTCTCACTATTATTATTTCCCATTAGGGGTCCAAAAAGGAGACAGGTTTCATTGCTATCATCACGACTCTTCGCTCTGGGAATCTTAACATAGCAGAATGTGGCGGCATGCACACCCAGCCCTGGTGACCGCATTCTCAGGATGGCCGGCTCCCAGGCTCATTGTCAGCATCTCCTGAACCCCGCCTCTTCACATGCCTCTCCTTCCATGCCTTCCTTCCATGCACCTAAATGGGGGCAGAACTCAACTACCCAGACTCACCCCTGCACAAACACCACCTCTGCCCCGCCCCCCCACAGCCCATTTGCACAATTTCAGCAGAAAAATAAAAAGCACTGAAAAGTTGCCTATAGGGTATTTATTTGAAGTGAGGGAAACGGGGGAAATGTTATTTCCTAAGTAGGATAAAGAGTGCACATCTTGCCTTGCCTAACACGTGTGATATCTTGAGTCCAAACAATGTATCTCATTCATCTGTGGTCCTTGTCTTGCAATTTATAAACATTTTATGGCTCCGGCTTCCTTCAAAGGACATAGCAAGTCATTTGTATCTGTCGGTAGCAATCTGTATTGTAATACCTTTAGATTCAGTAACCTCAGCTCTTTCCTAGCCTTTCTTATCTAAGCGGTGGGCGTCGTTAGACACTGAAAGATAGTGCTGGGCAAGAAGAGGAATCTTCCCTGGTGACCTCAGCTGTCAGCCAGACATCCCCTGCCTCTTTCTACCTGGGTGGTGGTTTACTCACTAAGTTGTGTCTGACTCTTGCGACCCCATGGACTGTAGCCCACCAGGCTCCTCTGTCCACGGGATGCTCCAGGCAAGAATCCTGGAGTGGGCTGCCATTTCCTTCTCCGGGGGATCTTTCTGATCCAGGAATTGAACCTGGGTCTTCTGTATTGCAGGCAGATTGCAGGCAAATTCCTTACTGACTGAGCTATGAGGGAACCCCTAAAGGTAAATGTCCCAGAGGAAGTCTAGGGACCTCTCAGCTCTGGAGGTGGCTTTACTGGGAAGGAAGGTGGAAGCCAATCAGAATTTATGCTTGTGTTCTTTCTGTCCCTTCCATGTGGGAACTTTCAGACATTTATTTCTTGGGCAAAGCATAAAAAGAAGGGAAGATGTCAATCTATTCTAGTCTCACATAATTGTGTCTTTGTAGATTAGGTCCAGCCCTTGGACCTAAGACCTTAGTAGAGACAGTGGAAGCATCTGGTGGCACATTATTTTAATTCCTAACAGATCGCAATCTATTACAGTGTGGCTCACCTTGAAGACATTGAAACATCCTCATGACTTTTATTTCCAACAGTCTCACTCAAAACACAGTGCCAGTTCCTTAAAGAACTGCCCAAGCTGATGGTTTTTCAGAGAAAACAATTAATGCACTTTTTTTTTTTTTTTTTGGCTGTGTGGCACAGCTTGTGGGGTCTTAGTTCCCTGACCTGGGATCGAACCCAGGCCCACGTCAGTGCAAGCAACATGTCCTAACCATTGGACTGCCAGGGAAATCCCTGAACTTTCAAATATATACACTTATATGTCATATATTTGTAATGAGTCTACCTAATCATTCACATTTTAGGAAAGGAAGAGTAAAAAATATATATATCATAAAAGGGTGGGAATACAGAGATAAGAGAACAGACTCTATATGATTTTAATACCTTTAGACCATGAAATGTTTGCACCTTGTTTTATGTCCCTGGATATGTTCCAGTGTCTCCTGGTTTATAGTCTGTGGGACTTGACTTTGTATCCTGGTGTTGTGTGAAAATTGTATAAATCTTAATCATGCTGCATTGGTTCATAGTGCTTTTCAGGTCTATTATATCCATCTATTTTCCCTCTATTCATTCCACTGAATTTTGAGAGTTTGATATTGCAACTCAAACTAAAAATCTTAATTTATCTACTTAAAAATGGTTATATAGTGGAACTATATGAACTTTGTTCTGTATTTTTCAAGTCTCTTGTAAATGTGTTATCATACTTTTATAATTTAAAAATAGAAAATGGAGGGGAAAAAAAGGTGGGATATATGTTTTATTTTTCAAATAATTAAAAGCTTTTTCCTCTACAATAGGAGAAATAAACTCCCCAAATTAAATCTATAGTATCTGATGCTGTGAAATATAAAGTCAGCTTATTCCTTGAGAATGACTGTGTTAAGACGCAATTGATGCCTGAGATTTGATCAGTGGCAATCACAGGACCACATGTTCAAGTTTGTCCCTTCCTTGTCATGTTTTTCATTCAAGGAGGCAGAGTTGTTGGCTGGTGGATTATGGTACAAATAGCAGCACACGGAGAAGGTAAGTGGAAAGAACACCGAGCGTTAACAAATCTGAGAGAGAGCAGACAGTTGCGCTGCAGCCGACCTTCCTTTGTCTTTCTTTTGACCTCTCTCTCATCACATTGAAGGAAGGGGAAAGCATCACTGATGGGACAGAAATGAAAAGCTTTGAGAAATGAATGCGTCTGAAGGAGGATTTAAAAGGGCTTTTCAGCAGTAAAGGCTGCCAGAGCCAGCAGCAGGAAATTCCCAGACTCCCTTGTGTTCAAAGACAACAGAGAAAGGAAGGTGGTCTTCTTCGTTTTCTCATATGGTGGCACTTACCTTTTAGTTAAAGGAAAATCATGCATGCAGTGTTTAAGAAACTTCAGCCTTCATATTTTATGGCCCAGTAAATACACGTATAATTTGAGAAATGTTATCTTTTTCCCCTTCAGAGGAGTCAGTTTATGAAAGCTTGAAATCTAAATTGAATTTCATTTTGGGAGAAAATGAAAATTTTTCTTCTTGATTCTTCTAAGTTTTTCTTAAAATGAAAGTGAATTCATGGCTGAAGATTATTGGTTAAAGAAGACATAAATAGAGACCTCTCTGGTGGTCCAGTGGCTCAGGCTCCATGTTCTCAAGCAGGGGGCCTGGGTTCAATCCCTGGTCAGGGAGCTGGATCCTGCATGTTGCAACTAAGACCCAGAACAGCTAAATAAATACATTTTAAAAATTATTTTTTTAAAAATGATGCAAATAGACCCTCCAGAAATGATCCCTTTGTAATTTGATGTCAACTGGTAGTTCGTGGTTTTCAAGTATATTTGGGCAGGATCATACCACAGGGAATTCTCCCTGGGGGTCCTACTTTCTTTTATTATTGTGGTCATAATTTCTTCTTTCCAATAGGTACTTAATTTTGCTTATATATGCAGACTTAACATTTTTTTTACTGAAGTTTTTTTGGAAACTTTTTAATTGAAATTTTTATTGAAAATTATATATATATATGCTTTTTCAGATTTTCTCCTATTATAGCTTATTACAAGATACTGAATATAGTTCACTGTGCTGCAAAGTAAGACTTTGTTGTTTATTTATTTTATATAGGTCATCATTTGTCTCTGCTAATCCAAAATTCCTAATTTATCCCTCACCCATATGTAGATTTTATACATATACAGGTGGCTTGGTGATAAAGAATCCACCTGTAGTGCAGGAGACACAGGGTTGATCCCTGGGTCAGGAAGATCCCCTAGAAGGAAGGAGGAAGAAATGGCAGCCTGCTCCAGTATTCTTGCCTGGGAAGTCCCATGGACAGAGGAGCCCGGAAGGCTACAGTCCATGGGGTCACAAAAAGTCAAACACGACTGAGTGATTAAGCCACAAAATATGTGTTGCATATATAATATGTGTGCTCCGACAGCTGCCTTTCCATGCACTTAACGTTTTGACCTTCATCATTCCTTTCCATTGGATTTCACCAGTCCTAGGTAATACAACAGGTTGATACTTATTTTCTTTCCTGCTTGAGGAAACCTTAACAACTTTCAGACCCACCAGGAAAGCTCCAGTTTAGTGCTGACTGTTAATGAACCCTTCCATACACCTGGTTTTATGGTTGGGAAGAAATAATTTCTCTCAAGTGTCCCATTTCTATAAACCTCTTTTATACTAGTAAGAAGATAGTGTATGGGCAAAACTCAGGTTACTCCAAATATTTGGTCTAGAATTTGCTTTTGAAATCCAGTGCATATTAGAAGTAAGGATTTGAAATCCCCTGGGTACAATAGGTTACTATTAAATCTGTGAATGTTTTAAAAGGATTTAATTCAGATAAAAATCCTTAAATTTCAATTTCTATCACAGACAGACTTAACCTTGAAAGGCTAACCAAATTACATGACCATTTTTTTTTTTAAAGTGCATTTTTTTCTTAAACCAAATATAATAATGATAACATCTTCTATTTGGAGTAGGGATTTAAGAAAGTGCTATTTTGGATTTACCATAGAGCTTTATTCTCTCAATTTGATTAAAAAGTGCTTCTTTTAGCAGTTTACCAAGCTCAGTTAGAGAAGTCCTAGAAAGAATATAGCTCTCGGACCTGCATGTCCCAGAAACCAACTGTGCCCTTTAAAAGTAGTTTTGTGGTCTTTGGTTTGAATTAACGCCCCCTAGGTACAGGTTTACATTTGGTTTATTTTTAGTTAAACATAACTCTCAAGTTGGAAAGACAAAAAAGTTTCCTGAGAAAAGCTTGTAAAATCTTTTGGGGGAGTCTTAACAGTGTCATTCAAGTGAATCAGAAACATATGGGTTCAAGTTTCTCTGAAAAGAAATGGTTGTATGTGTTTGGGAGGGCAATTGGGGTTTTTACTGCACCCCAAACTTGGGATATGTGGCTTCAGCAAAGAGTCTCCGATGTGTAAGGGTGCTTCTGTAGAGCTGTGTTGGCTCAAAAGCTCACAGCTCAAAAGCTCTGGTTAATATTTCTGTGTTTGGGGAAGAAGACGTGATGTGAATTTATTTTTCATGCCACTGGTGGTGTAGATGACCACCACAAAAATTTCAGTTCAACCAACGTTTCACCCTATCCTTCCAATGCTGAAATATACCCTGCTAGCCAAATAATTCCTGTTTGGTTTTCAGGAGACCTTACCGATGACAAAATGAAAGATGAGGCTTGCTCACTGAACCTCAGTTTCCTATTTTGTCATGTACAGAATGAGCTGGGCCTGACCACAGGGACTGATCTGGGTTCAGAGCCGGGCAGGAAAATGCTTCAGACTCAAAAACGTGATCATGTTAGTCACTCAGTCATGTCTGACTTTTTGTGACTCCATGGACTGCAGCCCACCAGGCTCCACTGTCCATGGGATTTCCCAGGCAAGAACACTGGAGTAGGTTGCCATTCCATTCTCCAGGGGATCTTCCCGACCCAGAGATCAAACCCCGGTTCCCCACATTGTGGGCAGATTCTTTACTGTCTGAGCCGCTAGAGAAGCCCCTTCAGACTCAGGAAGGTTGTTTCAACTCATTTTACTATCAAATAAACAAATGAGCAGTGCAGAGACAAAGATCGCAGACAAAAGGGAATGTGTGCAACTGTAAGATGTTATCTTTCCCCCTTGGTTTTTAAGGAGGTCGTTGTGAAGTTTGTGGTCTCTTTTTGCTTTTCGTGAATGAAAACCTCCAGAGCAGAGAAACCAGAGCTTGCTGCTTTTTAGGAGTTGTTTTATTTGAGGGGCTCATAGGGGCAGAGTGCACACCAGCAAGGAAGTTCATCGTATTCCTACATATGCAAATTCTGGCTACTCCAAAATTACCAGCTCCTACTTTATTTCTTCCTGGGCTGGAGCCTGCTCACCATCTTTGTGGAGCAGATCCTTTCTTGGTGTTCCAAAAGCTGGATTCCTATGCTAGAAAATAAAAAATAAAGTCCATTTCCTGTTTAAATCCCTGATATTTTAAACGTGAAATTGTCTCGTGTCCACCAAGAGCCTCTTAGTCAAAATCATGACATTCATTTCGATGCAACCAGAAAAACATGTTCCAGAAGCAAATGGCATTTACATTTCTAAACAAGCTGGAGAGATGTGATTCATTGAATTTGAAGTGTGTTTTTAACTGAAGTGCTTCATTTGAAGGAAACAACACTTGGTTAATTTGGCATGGTAGAAGAATTGAGGTGCTTTACAGAAGAAAGTTTTTCCAGATAGCAAAAAAGCACTCAAGTATCAACACTTTGGTCTTTTAATGATTTTCAGGAAATTTTTTTTCTGCATGTATTTCATGCTTTCCTACCACCATCTTTAAAGATGGAGAGCAATGAGATCTCTTCAACAGTTTCAGGGTCACTCTTACAAATATGGGAAACAACTGAACATCCATTAAAATTAACCATTTATCTCATTAGTCTGATGACTTGGGTATTATCATACCAACTTCTAGAAGAAAAGAGGATGGAGACTCAATGATTGTTCTTAGCTTAAGCCTGCGTGGCTCCAAAACCTTTTCTTTTTTTTTCTTTTTTCTAGACATGTTTCTTCCTCATGCTAAGACATAAATATGTAGAATAAGACACAGCAACTCAACCTGACTTTTTTCTTTATGGCTTGAGCCAAACACATTTTGCCTGTTTTTTGAGTGGGGTGACTCATTGGGAAGGATGAACATATTTCTTTTCCTGTCCAGGGAGGGGAAACCAAAATTCATGTTTCTAAGCATTGGGACTCCATGGTGATGAGACATCAAATTCTTCTTGATAGTCATTAAATGCAATTTGCAAGAAAATATTTTGTTTAACGGCTTCTCCTTTCAAGGGTTTAAAGAAGGGAAACAGAAGGTTGGGAGGAGAGATGGGGATGGGAGCAGGGGTCCCCACCCTCTGGGATCTAATGCTTGATGATCTGAAGTAGAGTTGATGTAATAATAACAGGAATAGAGCATTAATCACTGTCATGTCGGATTCTTTGTAACCCCATGGACTGTAGCCTATCAGGCTCCTCCATCCATGGGATTTCCCAGGGAAGAATACTGGAAAGTGAAAGTGAAGTCGCTCAGTTGTGTCTGACTCTTCGCGACCCCGTGGACTGTAGCCCACCAGGCTCCTCCATCCATGGGATTCTCCAGGCAAGAATACTGGAGTGGGGTGCCATTTCCTTCTCCAGGGGATCTTCCCAACCCAGGGATTGAACCCAGGTCTCCTGCATTGCAGGCAGACTGTTTACCATCTGAGCCACCAGGGAAACCCGATAAGGTACACAATAAATGCAATGTGCTTGAATCATCCCGAAACCATACCTCTATCCCCGTCTCTATGGAAAAACAGTCTTCCAGGAAACCAGTCCTTGCTGTCAAAGAGTTTGAGGACCGCTGGATGGGGGTGTTATGGGCAGATAACGGACTATGGCGGCGCTAGCTTAGGAGCTTCCGCGGGTCTGTGTGAACTGCTGCACCGCGGGTGGGGGGCTGAAACGGTGCAAGCGACAAGAAAGGCTGGCGGCCGCGATCAACGCGATCAACTCGCCGGCCGCGCAGGCTTCGGCCAGCTCCCGCTTCCGCTTGTAGGTGGCTGCCTCCTCACTGTGTCTTCACAGGGCCTCGTCTCTGTGTGCGAATATCCTGGTGCCTCTTTCTCTTCTTAACAGGCCATTAGTCCTTTTGGCGGAGAAGGCAATGGCACCCCACTCCAGTACTCTTGCCTGGAGAATCCCATGGGCGGAGGAGCCTGG
The DNA here is from genome assembly GCF_014754425.2 of Oryx dammah. Taxonomy (NCBI): domain Eukaryota; kingdom Metazoa; phylum Chordata; class Mammalia; order Artiodactyla; family Bovidae; genus Oryx; species Oryx dammah. The sequence goes on along the minus strand of NW_024070208.1, from coordinate 80,240,834 downwards.
TGGGCTGCAGTCCATGGGGTCGCGAAGAGTCGGACACGACTGAGCGACTTCCCCTTCTCTTTTCCCTTTCATGCACTGGAGAAGGAAATGGCAACCCACTCCAGTGTTCTTGCCTGGAGAATCCCAGGGACGGGGGAGCCTGGGGTGCTGCCGTCTATGGGGTTGCACAGAGTCCGACACGACTGAAGTGACTTAGCAGCAGCAGCAGCGTCCTTTTGGGTGAGGTGCTCACTTTTATCACCTCCCTTAATCTCAATTCTCTCCAAATATGGGCTTCCCTGATGGCTCAGGGGTAAAGAATCTGCCTGTCAATGCAGGAGATGAGGGCTCAATCCCTGGGCCACAGAGATCCCCTGGAGAAGGAAATGGCAACCCACTCCAGGGTTCCTGCCTGGGAAATCCCATGGACAGAGGAACCTGGTAGGTGTCGCAGGGGGTTGCAAAGAGCTGGACATGACTTAGCAACTAAACAACAACAACAAATCTCCAGATATAGTCAACATTGGGAGGTCAGGTTTCAACATACAGATTTTGGGGAGACACAATTCAGTGTATAACAGAACTACTTTAGGAAGTCAGGGAAGCCAAGGAGAGAATGTCTCAGCACTTCCTCCAGCATGAAAAGTCCAGGGGTTAGGAGGGCCACCATGGAGGGCAAGGTGTGTTCAGGCATGAATTACAGTGTTCAGCTTTCAGCTGCATGAATAGCTGCAAATTTTATGGTGTTTAATAATCTGGGCTTTGCATTGATGGGGTCACAAAGATGACTGAGTCTTTTTGAGTCCCTGTGGGCCAACCCCTCAATCACCCTGGCCAGGTGCCTGCTTGTAGCCCCCCAGGGGGATTAGAGTAGAGAAGATTCTCTGTATTTATACCCTGGAAACATATAAGACACAATTCCTCATCTTCAGCTTGAAGGGGGTGAAAGCCACAAGGGGGTGGCTTTCCAAGGCTGTACTTCTAGTCCTTTTAACCACGTAGAATACTGTCACACTCCGAGAAGTCAGAGAATATCCAGGATTGCCCTTGAATGTGATGGTGCTTTCAGAGGCTACTGATTACCTCTAAAAGATACGTCCTCAAAAGACTGTCATTTTAAAGGTCTGCTGAAGACTGTCATTGCCTCCTTCTGCTTCTGTTATGCTGTCTTGTTCTACTCAAAATTGCTCCCATTAAGTTCAGAGATACTCCACATTTTCTCTTTTTTGTGTGTGGAGTAGAGTGGTAGGATTTAAGTCCTGGAAAACTTTTTTCATTCAGGTATTTTAAAATATAGTATTTGATGCTGGATAGCAAAATCTGCAAGAAGGCTGAGCTAATTATTCGCTACCAAAGTAGAAGTTAGTGAAAATGTTCTCTTTATCAAGTAAGTTTTAAAGCATCTATGTTTTAAATATTTTATAATAGCTATTTGGGTTGAGGAGGTATCATATCTGCATATATGCTGGTCTATTGCCTGTTCATTTCAGGTCAGTTCATGCAGGTCAATTACAAGTAAATTTCTCTGCCAGACTGGAGGGGGGCCATGGAGCCTGTAGATCTGAGGTGAGTTTAAATTCTTTGTCCTCATGGGCTTAACCACCTCTGTTGAAGCAGAGTGGGTTCAGACTTCAATGTTTCACACTAAATCGTTGATTCCATGGCCTGCTTTTTTTTTCTTCATAAAAAACTCTGAAACTTTTTGTATTAAAAAAAAAACATTTATTTTTCTAAGATAATTTCACAGAAATGATATGAAAGACGGAGCTGGAAAGAATTTAGAAAGTTAAAGTGAATAAAAGTGATGTACATGTTCTATTTTATGGTGGTAGGTCTTAGCACATAATTTCCTTGCCAGATTCAACAACACGTCTTTTATTTCTGTAAAACCCCCTGACAGTCATTGTTGGCGTGCCAATTCCTACTCTCCTTTGTCAGCCCCTGGACACTTCACTGGTCCCAGTTCAGCTAGTACCAAGAATCGGTTGTGTGCAAACCCCCCACTCCCACCCAGACTTGGTAAAGCTCATTGTATTAGGTTTGTGATTAAAAGATATAATTAAATAGGGTTTAAAATGGTGGAAAACAAGTGCAGAAAGGAAGAGTGCTGTTTCTATGAAAACTAAGTCAAATGCTTTGCAATGATTCAGTAAACGCTCATCACTAGAGTAATTGCTGCCAATTAATTACAGGCAAGTCAACAGAAGAAGGAAAGTCATCAGAATTTGGAGCAATTCTGCACTCTGGTGCTTTCACAACTGTTTGCCATCTCACTTCACTTTAAAGAAACAAAAAACTGGAAATCTCAAGTGATGTGCTGAAGGGAGTTCTAAGCGAGAAAGACGACATTGAACTCTAACCAGAGGACTCATTTTCAGAGAATGAGTCTTGCCTCTTGCTTGGCCCCACTGGCAAAGATTATTCCTTTACATGTTTTTAGTTTAAATGTTTACAAAAGACATGTATCATTTTCTTTTGTTTCTTAAAGATTTTTTGATGTGGACCATTTTTTTTGAAGTCTTTATTGAATTTGTTACAATATTGCTTCTGTTTTATGTTTTTTGACCATGAGGCATGTGGGATCTTAGCTTCCCAACCAGAGATTGAACCCAGACCCCCTACATTGGAAGGTAAAGTCTTAACCACCGGACCACCAAAGAAGTTCTGATCAAGTTCATCTTACTCTGTTTGAATCAACTTTTGACCAAGTACAAGTGTCAATCATACCAGATCCTATCAGCTAGGAGAGCTTCTTCTGTACAAAACAGATTTATATTGTCAATCAGAAGGGATAGTTTTGTGTTAGAGGGCAGGAGAATGATTCAAGATGATATGGTTAGTGTGGGATTAAATTGAACAAGGTTGCAAAAGACAATTGCATAAGATGAAGATAAGAAAAACTGGCCTCAGATCACTGCAAGTGAATATTTGCAGGGAAATGCAGGACTCTGGTTTAAAGGATGGGTTATGAGCAAAGAGGCTCAAAAAGTGCTTGTAGTTTGGGGAATGATGTTTAGCCAGTGGGGGGGACCAGGTTGGCTATAGAAGTGGATATAGAGATTGCTCTGTAGGAAATGGGAAGTCATTAAAGACATCCCTACTAAGTTGATGTAAAAGTGGATTTCAGTTCAAGTTAAGGGTGCATGTATCACTCCTGAAAAGCATTTGAGAATGCATATGGGCTTTCTTATGAGATGTTGAGTCAATGCAAGTCAAGGACAGGGGCTCTTAACACAGTTTTGATCCAGGGATATTTTCAAAAACTAACGCCTATTGCCTCTGATTGGTTACGTAAATGAATATTGAAACATTTCTAGTCAATAACGTTCAGGTAACAAAAGATGTATTAATACATCCCTGGTCAATAATTAACCTATTTTTGTATTATGAACCTCTTCTGGCAAACCCTTCTCAAAACAGTCTTTTCAAGTGCATAAAATAAAACACATAGAATTTCAAAGAAAATAAAGAATATTTAAAAATAATTATAACATCATGGAAAAAGAACACATTTAACAGAGTAATCAGTTTCATTATGGATACATGACTAGTAAGGCTTAGGAGTGGATCTATTTGATGAACACAATGAATCTTTAGGGATATCTGATATGAAAATATGGATAGTTTTCATTAGTGACAAAATACCAGTACATGCTACTACAGATTTTTGCTTATGTTCAACAATGAAGTGAAAAGTACAATTTTATTTGTTTCCCTGTGCAAGTTCATGGATTTTCTGAATCCTTCAAGTAGAAGATATTGAGGTTCATGTGATTCTAGGAAGTATCATCAAGAGTTTTGAGTGATTATAACTAATTAGAAGCATTCCGAAAATTCAGTAACGTATTAACAGTAACTAACATATATTCCCCCTCACCCTCTGAGGTTTTCAGAATTTTTCAGGATACAGGATCTAGGAGAGACTTTTTTTTCTCTAAACCATGCATTTCTAAAATGTTAAAACTTTTACACAAAGCATGTATTTTTATTAAAAGAAGACAATGTGAAAAATTAAATTTAAAAATTACATATTTAGTAATAGCAAGAAAAAAAAGACAGAAGGCACATCCTGTCTTTCCATCAATTAGAGAAATGATATCTACATCATAGTAGTTCCTACCAATAGGATACAAAGGTATTTGATGAGATTCTATTTTTGTGGGCTTTAAAGACAAAACCACAATGATGCATATGTCTTCATTGAGCTCTACATCTGCGATGTTTGAGCTTCATTATATGTAGGTTATACCTCAATAAAAAAGCTAAACACAAACAATTAAATCTTGAAGGGGAAAAAAACTAGAAGAGACTAACCAGGATGGCAGGAAGTTTGGGAATTGACACCACAAGCGAAATGACAGGAAGAACTTGAGAAATTTAATTAGAATGGGGAAATTAGAGGTTACAGGGGAGTTTATGGAAATAATTGAAAGGCTGCCATGAAAAATAGTTTGAAAAAAATTAAAGTCAAAAAGGCAGGCAAATATTGCAACTCAAGGATGACAATTTAGGTTAAGTTGGTTTCCTCACCAAATAATCAATTGCCTTTTCCTTTTCAAGGAACGACTAGAAGCTCTGACTCACAGGTTTCTAAAGATCCTCTTAGATGGGGGATAATCACTGACATCCTTCCCAGGCTCAGGAATCTTGGGCTCTTTGGTGATTGGTGTGGGCCGCTAGAATATCAAGATTATTGAGAACTCTATTTCTTGAAAAGCCCCTAGGTGCTCTCTGAGTCTGGGAGCGCAGTGGCCTCCCAGGCTTGTGTAGAAGGCAACCATCCACGCCTAGATGTCACGAGCCTTGCGGACAGCAAGCTCTCAATAAATATGTGCTAAGAGTAAGCGGGAAATTCAGTTTAGTTCATTTCATTTCTGTAGCTCAGTCATGTCCGACTCTTTGCAACCCCATGGACTGCGCTCCAGGCCTCCCTGTCCATCACCAACTCCCAGAGTTTACCCAAACTCATGTCTATTGAGCCGGTGATGCCATCCAGCCATCTCATCCTCTGTCATCCCCTTCTCTTCCCACCTTCAATCTTTCCCAGCATCAAGGTCTTTTCAAATGAGTCAGTTCTTCACATCAGGTGGCCAAAGTACTGGAGTTTCAGCTTCAGCATCAGTCCTTCCAATGAATATTCCGCACTGATTTCCTGTAGGATGGACTGGTTGGATCTCCTGGAAATAAGTCTCTAAAATCTGAGGAAATCCAATAAACAGCTTTATAGTCATCATCTTAGGTTCAGGAATTGCCAACATTTGTATAATGTTTTTTTAATTGAAGTACAGTTGATTTACAATACTACATTAGTTTCAGGTGTACAGCAAAGTGATTCAGTCATACATATGCATATATGTTTTCTTTTAAATTCTCTTCCATCATAGTTATTACAAGATATTGACTATAGTTCCCTATGCTATATACAGTGTGTGTGTATATGCTGTTGCTTCAGTTGTACCTGACTCTCTGCGAGCCTATGGACCATAGTTCGCCAGGCTCCTCTGTCCATGGGATTCTCCAGACAAGTGGAGTGGGTTGCCATGCCCATCTCCTGGGGATCGTCCCAACACAGGGATCAAACCCACATCTCCTACAGCTCTCGCATTGCAGGCAGATCCTTTACTGCTGAGCCAGCAGGGAAGCCCTGTGCTATATAGCAATTCCTTGTCATTTATTTTGTAGATAGTGGTGTGTTTCTGTTGAACCGATATTCCTAACTTATTCCTCCTCCCATATAACTTTATTAATTAATAAAAATCCGGGGTTGTAATCAGTGTATCCTGAAATGAATTGTAATCAAAGACTGAAAACTTGAATATCAATTTCAGCAACGAACTTGCAAAATTTTCGGCAGGATAGCCATAAAATGTACATCCAATTATTTGATGTGGTATTTGCATTGGTTTGACTGATGTGAATTACCTAGTACCAATTTTACTGTATGAGATTCAGTATATATATATAAATGTGTGGGTATATTTATATTCATGGTGATTTATCTGGGCCAGACATTGATAGAAAATAATGTAGCACTTTGAAATTCTGCTAACACCCATGTTATTTGCTGATCCATTCAGCTCCCTAAGTGATAACATAGTATTATTTCAATAGCAGCTCTCAGAACATCAAATTTGGGTTGCAGAGTAAGGTCACAACGCTGAGCTTCTGAATGTGTCAGATGTGAAATCATCATGGGTTTGGGGACAATGAGCAGACCAGACTTTGGATGTGACCTGGTGCAGCTGAGTAACTCACAAAGTCACAAGTCAGTCCTTGACTATAAAAGAGACATCTGATCACATTGTCATGCTCTGGGTTTAATGGAGTGTTGTGGGGACTTTGACACAAACCATTACCCACTATTTACTTATTCAAGGCAGAAACCTACTGGAAAATTGAGTGAAATTATCCATACTTTAACAGCTTTGAGCAGATTGCACTATGATCAAAATTTTCTAAAACACGCCCTTCTGAAGACGTTGGCATTAACTACTGTTGAGTTCTGTTATAGTACTTTAATCGCCATGTTTTACAAGATTATTTCTGTCTCTGGAATATGAAACAAGGTTGTGTAATTGGAGGAGAATTGAATACCATCGGTTGAGTCTGTGATTCCTCAGTAGCTGTACTATTTGGAAGGATACTGTTAATCCAGAAAGTCAGTTAATTTTCACACTATTCTTTCCTCAATCCTGTTTTATTTCCAAATTCCCAACACTTGTTCTTTATCCGGGTTCCTTGGACAGAGTTACATAGTAAACCACTCATGAACTTTCTTGTGCTTTAGGCTAATTGAAAGAAAGCTTCTTAAGTGAGACATAATATTAATAGGACTCTGAAACAGTGCATAGTTCAGGTTCTATTTTCCTTTTAATCGACTGTTGATGTTACATGAGAATGTGCTTAATCAATTGAGGCTATGTTTAAAATGATCTTTTCAAGCCCTACAAGACCATATTGAGTACTTAAAATGGATGAAATCATCAACAGATATTAATGTGAAGTTGGAAAAGGAAAAGTTTAATGTATTAAATAAACGTTTTCCAAAGATTCTTTTAGCCAAAAAAATTATAGAAACCACTTTACTGACAAGCGTTTTGTGGGCGTGCTTCATTTGTGTCCTGCCCTTTGCGACCCTATGGACTTGTAGCCCGCCAGACTCCTCTGTCCATGGGATTCTCCGGGCAAGAATATTGAGTCAGTTGACATGCCCTTCTCCGGGGGATCATCCCAACCCAGGGACTGAACCCACATCTCTTGCATCTCCTGCGTTGGCACGTGGGCTCTTTACCACCAGCACCACCCGGGAAGACCGACGGTCTTACATATATTATTGCTAAATCATATTGGATTCTTTTACAACTCCCATGCAGTTCCCCAGGCAAGAATATTGGAGTGAATTGCCATTTCCTTCTCCAATATCACCCTTCAATTAATGAATATACTATATAATAGCAAATTTTTATAAAGTTTTCCCGTTTTTGTTATGAAGTTTTTCAAACTTGATGCATATTTTTATTCCCTTTAAAAAGTCTTTTCAAAGAAGAGTTTGGCAAAACAAACCAATTTAATAATAAAAAGCTGCCCACGATCTAAAATGTAATCACTAATGACGATCTCTGTCCCAGAATCATCTTTTGATTCTGGTTTCCTCACCATTTGAAAGTCTGGCCCACATTCTAAGATAAAATTAATTTTTTCATCACACAGTCTAGTGGCATCAAGATGGGGCCTAAGGTTAATCATATCAGTCAAACACCCAACTTGAGAAAAATTCCACTGGAAAGCTCTTCAAATATCAGCAATGACATTTGAAGTAATTGCAAAGCTCAAGCACCAATTTAAATGAAAGGCTACCCCCCTCTGCCATGCTCTCTTTTCTCTAGTCGAACATTATAATGTTAAAAGCATCAAAGTACTATAAGGTGAATTAGTAATGTGGCATTTTATTGATTGCCTATATATTCATTGGAGAGCTCTATTTTCAGCCTAGAGATTTTATGGAAAGGCCATTTCTAAACACATACTGTACAAAGTTCTGAAAGTTATTGTTTTTAAAAAATGCTGCTTAAAGGGCAGTCAGTTCTGAAGGGCCCTCTTGTCTTGTTTGAACCCCAGATTCTTCTGCTTCTAAAATTATACTCATAACAAAATTTTTCAGACAGTGCCACCTAATGAGCCTTCGAATGGTCATTACAGCTGTAATCCAGGAAATTAAAAATAGGCTACCATCTCTTATTCAACGTACTTCAGTAGACTGGAAGCGAAGGAGAAGAAACTAACTGAAATTGACTTACACTGGTGACAAGCTAAGGCTTTTCATAGGAAACAACTTGATAGGTGCTTTCTAACACCTTATAACATCTCAGGAGGCCCCATTTAGGAGTATGCTCACTGTATAAAATATAGCGCATTGGCTAGTAGAAATAGGATGCATATGGAGAAAGGAAGATTAAAACAGACAATCCCAGACACAGAAATTAAGCAACAGAAAGGGGAGGAAGAGGTGGGAGAGGCCGTGCTTTCAAGCTGTTGATGTGGATAAAGAGCTGGGTAAATAGATGCTTGTCACCTAAACTGTATCTTGCATTCCTGAGGCTGGGAAAACATCCTCTTAGATTAAGGTTTGCTGGTTGGCCCTGCCCTGATTTTGGTTCGTGATGGGTTTTCAATCCCAAGTGTTGAAATGATAATGTGGAGACGATACTTTTATTTCATAAATAATATTTGTTTTGTCTCCTGATTATAAAAGTGGTCCACGGTGAGAGTACAACAGATTAAAAATGGAGGAAGCCCCAAAGAAAAATTAAACGCAACCAGAAACCCATCCCCAAGGGTTTTGCCTTGCTGCAAGCCATACGTATAATTATTTTATTTAAAATGATTCTTTTAGAAACGTACTTTGATTTTAGTTGTTTACAAGCGTGCTGCCTCTCCAGGGCGGGAGTGGAGCAGGGCGTGGACTTCAGTACAGGAGGGGGCATTCTGCTCCTTCAGGGTCCTCACCAAGGTGACAAGCTATAGATGAGCCCTCCAGGAACAACGGGGCTGACCCTAGTGGAATGTTTGTTTGTTGTTGTTTTGTATCTAGAATGCTTGTGCATCAGTTGTTTTCAAGTACAAGTGATAATACCCGATTAAGAGAAGGGTGGACAAAGAGGGCTTCCTTTTCTTAACCTAACAAGAAGACCAGTCAAGTTGAGCGGATAGTTTCAGGACTCTGGGTGCACTTCCCTTCCACCTTCTCCTTGTTGTCTCCAAATGGCTGTGTCTACAGACCTTGTGAGTTTCCACAATCCTCCCTACAGGTGGGAAGAGAGTGCAGTGAAGAGGACCAGACATCCTTGGGATGGGACAGGAGTTCTCGTCTCATCAAGGAGGATCATCTTCCCAGGAAGATCCCTGGATGACATCTTAATTGGTGTGGAACAGAGTCTGACTCCATTCAACAAACTGGGTTTCTGTAAACTGAAGGAAAAAGGGCAAGAGAGGCTTGTAGTAAGCAGATGGTACCTGCCATAGCTCACCACTTCAGCTCAGCAAATGGCCATCAGATTCATGTCCCGATTCTCATCGCCATCACTCTGCCTAATGGTAAAGCTCGCGTTTCCGTTTCCGAGCTCATTTGTCTTTAACAAGCTAGAAAGATCTGCTGCAACTTAAAACAATAAAAACATCTCATCTGATTTTTTCAGGACTCCACATTTTATTCTGTCCTACTTACTGTTTTTCTCTTTTTTAAAGGTGGAAAAATAAGTGAACGAAAGACGAAGGGAAACCTCTAGTTCCAGAAACAATTTAAGGTATTTTTACAAATCTGCATACCTCTAATAAAATAAGTGAAAAATTAAAGGGACAGAGGATGGAAACAAAAACGTTGAAAAGGAAAGACCTATAGATGATAAAAGTCAGAGCCCAGGAGGCATGGTAATGACTTTGGTATATATGTTTGGAGTGTGCCATAGATTTTGTTCTAAATTTCTTAGAAATCAAAGCATAGAGAGTTGTTCTATTGATTATAAGACACTCAGTACCGATACTTAAATAATTACTAGATTAACACTGAGATTGGTAAGCTTTCTCTCATGGATTCCCACTGAAATCACACTGTGTATAATGAATATATATCCTTGGTGATATTCTGAGCATAATTATAAGCCTCTTTTAGAAGACACGCCCTAATATTAGTGTTACAATAACCTCCAAACAGGAACGCTTTGGAAAGAGAAACAGTGATGCCAACATGATGGCGTTCATTGGCACCTTCCTGGGCAAACCAGGGCGCATTGCCTGCCTGTCCGTGTCAGAGGGAGCCATCGTTTCAGCGGAGACACGTCTGTGCACGATCTCCACAATAGACCTCTCAGCCCTCTTGTATTCTCTCTAAATTCCCTAGCCCATCATCCACATTGTCATTTTCTGCACATGGCCTCATCTCTAACTTCAAGTGCAAAATGAAAGTTTCTTGGCAGACACTCTGTCCCCATATGTCTGACCCTTTTTTCTCCAGCTGCCTTATCCAAACTTTCTTTTTTTTAAAAATGCGTTTCTGAGATTTGGGGTTATTTATTTTTTATTTAAAAATTAATTATTATTATTTTTTAACCTTTGGCCCCACTGTGCAGCCTGCAGGATCTTAGTTCCCAGGCCAGGGATCGAACCTGCAGCCCCAGGTTTGGGGCGTGTGGAGTCCTAGCCACTGGACGTACAGCTTCCATGTGCCCTTGCCTCTTGTCACAGCCTGAATGGGTCTCAGGGTCACCACGGCCGCTTCTTTGAAGAAGCTTTGCTGTGACGGGAAGCGCGGAGTTCTCAATGCCTGTCATCTTCGTCTTCTGTTCCTCGCCACTTCTGCTCCGTCTACTGGCAGAGACTTTTGCCTCATGGCTTTTGCCTCTAACTCTCCGCAGAAAATACAGAAGAGCCCGCCCCCCACCCCAGCCCAGAGGCCGTGTCTCAGCCCTAATTAATAGTCAAGCTCCCCGCGCCGAGGCGTTTTCAGCGGCTTCCTCCCGGAAGCCGGCCCTTCTCGCCTGTGACTTCATGCCCGTCTGCTTCCCCCACTCTCTCCTCTGATGTGTCTTCTGGCTTTCTGTCTGCTGGATTTCCTCTGCTGCTTTCTTAAACGTGGTCTCCAGCACAGTAAGAGTCAGTACTGCCGGATGGTTAGAACGAAGACTGAGTCCAGACCGTGTGGGTCTGCTTCCTCACTGCGCCATTTAGTGTCTATGGTCCCTTGGGCAGGCTACTTGACCCAACTGGTCCTCAGTTTCTTCAACCACGAGGAAGATAAGGATGTATTTGTCTCCTATGCAAGTTGTGAAGATTAAGTAAATTAAAATCCATAAAACAAACAAACAAAAGAACATAAGGCTCCCCAAAATGTCTTTTAAATGCAATGGAGTACATAAAGCACACAGAGCTCAATATAGCTATCAATTTCAGAACAAAACAAACACAACTCAGATTTTCCCTCTTAGGTCTGTTCTCTCTGTTACCAGCCTTTCTAAATGAAGTGTCTCAAATGGCTTCTTCGGTCACCTATACTTGTGTGTTACGTGCTAAGTCACCCCAGTCATGTTTGACTCCGTGCGACCCTATGGACTGCAGTGTCCCAGGCTCCTCTGTCCATGAGATGTTCCAGCAAGAATACCTGCGCGGGTTGCCATGCCTTCCTCCAGGGGATCTTCCCGATCCAAGGAGTGAACCCAGCGTCTTTTACATCTACCTGCATTGGCAGGTGGGTTCCTTACCAGTAGCCCTACCTGGGAAGCCCGGTCAACTGGGCACTGAGGCACTGGACTGCCTTGCTCCAGCGCACACTGCCTTGAGCAGCAGATTCCTGCTGGAGAATGGACATCTTCACTTAGCTCAGACGCAGTCATCTGGGATGAACTTACCACCTTGCTTTAGTCCTTTTTTATTTTCTCTCTTGGCAAAAGGTGTCCAAATGCACCAGGTGGGATTTCGGGAGTCATTTTTCATTCTCCCTCCTTCTCACATCGAATCAGTCATCGGGTCCCGTCACGTTCGCTGACACCGCCTCGCCTGCCACTCTACTTTCCCTCCACCCCCTCAGCCTCTCGCTGGGTCCAGACGCCCACTCGGTCCCGGATTAGCGGATCAGAGGATGCTGCTTCGTGTCCTGGCCTCTGATTTTACCCCTTTGCACTTCACTCTCCGTGGAGCTACTGGGGGGATTTGGCTTGACTGAAGAGATGATCAGATTACTCCCCTTTTAAAAGTGATTCATAGATTCCTAATAGTCCTCGGGATAAAGTCCAAAGCCTTCAGGATTGCTTGCCTGATCCTTCGCAATCTCTAGCCTCCGACTCCTTCAGCTGCGTTTTTTGACACTTCTCCCCCTGAAATGTGCATTTCTACCAAAGCGATGCACATATGGAATCAATAGTTTCTCCTCCTGCTGAATGAACTTCAAAGTGAATTTGTATCGAGAGAATGTTTTCTTTGGCTTGTCGAATTATTGCTTGTCTCCATGTTTATGCAGTACAATTGAATTGTATACAGCATGTTTTCTAGTTTTTATTTAGTGGAAAAATCTCATTGGGAAGATTATCTTGTATGTTAATGTTATGCTTGATATTTGATTCATTAAGTAGGCATCTCTTTATCAGAGTACTTAACACATTCCTTCACAAAATTAAAATTTCTAATTCAATTTTCTTCCCTTGTAAGATTCACATGGTACTTGCCCCTTCTTTCAAGTTTTTGGGTTTTTTATTTTTCTGGGTAGAATTTCAGAGATTACAATTTTTCCATGTATAGAGTTAGCCTGTTAGCCCTTATTAAAGCTTTTATTTTGTTCATTATAATCTCCAATATTATTTATTATGAATTGAATTATGGATTTATTTCATGTATCTTCATTTAATTGAAAAGGTTATCATAAACAGTTCTCTTAGGCATTCCCAGATGGTACAGAATGGTCAGCTGATTTATTGTACTGATAATCTATTTCTTTTGTATATGTTTTGTTTTGTGGGACACATACTCACAGCCCTTATTCTGGCAGATTACAGAACAAGGAACAGGGTTAAAATGGCAGGATCAACGTACCAAGATAATACGGTCAAAAGGATGGGGTGGAATGGGAGGGTAGAAATGTCCTTTTTCTGTATTTGCTGTACCATGTTCTTGCCATCACAGGTTTTTCTCTTTTTAGAATGGCTCTGTGCTAGTCAGGACTGATTTCATTGAGAATGAACAAAAACAAAGTCAGATAAATTTACCAAAAATGTGTGTCTCCTTGCCATCATTAGAGCTTTTCTCTCTCAGAGAAGAGCATCTGTGAAGAAAAATCTCAAGAAATATTTCTGATTGGTCCACTTTGGGTCATGTGCTCATTCTGGACCAATCAGTGTGGGCGGGAGGATGCGGCATTCTTGGCTTACGTGCTCACCTCTGTGGGGGAAGGTCGGGGAGGTGGGGATGTTGGTTGGAGGGGATGATGCAGCAGCGATAAAGGCAAAGAAGGATGCTGTCTCCAGAAAGAGAAGGATGGATGGTGGAGAAGCAGCCGCAATTTGCTGTCCGTTCTGTTTGCCTCTCCTCAGTTCAGTTCAGTCGCTCAGTCGTCCGACTCTTTGGGACCCCATGAATCGCAGCGCGGCAGGCCTCCCTGTCCATCACCAACTCCCGGAGTTCACCCAAACTCGTGTCCATCGAGTCGGTGATGCCATCCAGCCATCTCATCCTCTGTCGTCCCCTTCTCCTCCTGCCCCCAATCCCTCCCAGCATCGGGGTCTTTTCCAATGAGTCAACTCTTCACATCAGGTGGCCAAAGTATTGGAGTTTCAGCTTCAACGTCAGTCCTTCCAATGAACACCCAGGACTGATCTTTAGGATGGACTGGTTGTGCAAGGAATTGGGAGAGGCAAAAACAACTATACATATATATGTATAATAAACAAGCCCATAAAAATGCTTATCAACTCTCAGAGAAATACATCAAAACAACGAGAAGACTGTTGTCTTCTATCTGATTAGCAAAAATTAAGATGACAGATAAACCTAAAATAAATTTGGAAAATGACTGATTTAATATCAAAAGTTACCAGCAATGGAAAAGGAATCGACGTCACGTTGGAAGACAAAGGGTGCATGGGTGTCTACAAGTTCACATCCTTACAATAGCAGGTCATGGAGGGCCATCTCTGAGGTTTCAAGATGCCCCACCCACTACCACCAACCCCTCCCCCCACCCCAACACACACACCAGCTGTTGGGGAGTAAATGTCTGCACACAGGGGCAGTGGTTGAAAAGGAAGACAGAATCAAGGAGAGAATTTTGCAAGCGAGGATCAGTTCAGCTTGTCTGGATGTTGAGCAGCAGAAGAAGGTAGAGGAACCAGGGTGTGAAGTTGCTGGAAATGACTCAAGGTCTCTCTCAGAGCAGGAGGTAGAGAAAGCAATGGAAACCCACTCCAGTACTCTTGCCTGGAGAATCCCATGGATGGAGGAGCCTGGTGGGCTGCAGTCCATGGGGTTGCGAAGAGTCAGACTCGACTGAGTGACTTCACTTTCACTTTTCACTTTCATGCATTGGAGAAGGAAATGGCAACCCACTCCAGTGTTCTTGCCTAGGGAATCTCAGGGATGGAGGAGCCTGGTGGGCTGCTGTCTATGACGTCACACAGAGTCAGACACAACTGAAGCAACTTAGCAGCAGCAGCAGGAGGGAAAGGGATTCAGTCCTTGGGGTGATGCTGGTCACATCTGTGAGCCTCAGCAGACTTTCAGACGGAGGGACTCACCCTGTAGAGGCACAGCAGATGCAGAAAATATCAGAGGTTTATCTCTTTCACTTGCACCAATATAACAAGTTATTGGTAATTAGTTAGCTAAAAGAATATGTCAACACTTGTATTTAAGTTTAGCCCAGATATCATCTTAGCTATTTTACCAAGTACTTCACCACCAAAATAAAATCCCCTCTGACATCTCTGTCCCTACCTCCTTGCCACCAAAATGTTGTGGGGACCACAGTGCACTCCTAGGATGAACTCCTGAAGGGCAGAGCCATCTCAGCGATAAGGAAATAAATTTGAAGTTTTCCCTGGCTTGAGCAGCAGAAAGGACCTGCCCGTCCAGACTTCACTCACAAGAAAGTGCCCTAGACAAGCGCCCGCTCCAACCTGGTTCCCCTGAATCAGGACCACAGGCACCTGCTCGTTCTCCAGCTGGAAAACCTCACCCGCTTTCTGTCAGGGGTGGTTCACAGATGGTTTTCGCCTTTTGTTCTTTTTTTCAGAGTTGTTATCCTTCTCAAGCTGCAACCCTGACATGTCTGAGCAAGCACTGCGGTTTGCTTTCTCCAATGTTGGCGGCATCCTGGAATAACAGGGTGGAGGTCAGGGTCCTCCCATCCTGGACCACTCTTCTCATCAGTGACTGCTGGGAGCCTCCTGATTGCCCTGCAGAGCCATCTATTCATTAAACACGTCTCCTCAAATGTTAAACCGTGGAAGTACAGCATCTAATTCCACTTTTGGGAGAAAATGGAGACTATTTTCCAAGCTCTAGCTTCAAGGAAAGATAAATTCCTTTTTGATCTTAGGGACCCTGACCTCTGCCCTGTGCAGACTGCGGTCTCACTGCCAAGCCATGCCAGCTTCCACCAGCCCCTCATTTGCTATCTGTGGTGATGGCACCTCTGGGTTGGGCAATGCTTAGTCACTCAGTTACATCTGATTCTTTGCAGCCCCATGGACTGAAGTCCACCAGGCTCCTCTGTCCTTGTGGATTCTCCAGGCAAGAATACTGGCGTGGGTTTCCATGCCCTTCTCCAGAGGATCTTCCCCATCCAGGGATCGAACCCAGGTCTCCTGCATTGCAGGCAGATTCTTTACCATCTGAGACACCAGGGAAGCTTGATGGCACTGCTATTGTGATGCTATATTTATCCAACATGTACTGGAAGTGGTTTACCAGTTCCTGCCACCATGTAATTATCACGAAACCCTCACACACTGTAACAAATGTGATTTCTCCAGGGCCACTACACGGCCCATTCAGGCAATGATTATTTTTAGATGGAGGTTCTAGTGGCTGGTTTTATTCCCAAAGCCATCTTCTATTTGAGTGCTCCATTTGGCTTCAAGAACCAAACCATGCCCATCACATTCCCACGAGGTTTTTGCAGAAAGGCAAGCCTACTCCCACTCCTGAATTAATGAACCCCTCTTGCTGTCAACTGTAGCTTAATGGATTTCACTATCCTGTGTATTTTCATACCCAGAACAGAAAGTCATACAAAGGTAACTTAATTCAGGAGTGACCTTTCAGTTCATTGCCTGGCAGGGTTGTAAATCTTATGCGGTGGCAGGTTTATCCCTCTGTCCGTGATTTCCATAGGCAGCTTCACCTTCTGTGTGGCAATGACTTAAAATGGTTGCAAAAATGTTATCTCTGTCTAAAATGGCTGATAGTCAAGGCGTTTAATCAACCCTGGTGATCACTTATCCCCATTCATTCCCCAAATTTAACATTTCACTAGACGATCTTTCAGAAAGATAGCGTCGCCATGGTACATGCTATTTCAAGTAGCTGGAAAAGTAATTCCTCTTCTCATCCCTTCGTGGCTTCATCTTTCTTGGTGACTTTCACGCTAAGCCTCAAAAATGACCAAATGTGGGGCTTTTCTTTACTCTTTCATCTTTCTTCCTATAGAGTCATTTCATGATCAGTTATGAGCCTCATCTTTAAAATTAAATGCAAATGAGCCAGTTGAATTTGAGATGGAAAAAAAAAAATTCTCCAAAGTGGAGTTGGTTAAGAACAGAGTTTTGTGGGTCAGGTATAAACCATTTTAAAACAGTGAATTCCAAATTATTCCGCTTTCCTTCACTCTCTCCACAGGTATTATTGATTGCATGATTTTTGTTGAGCATTAGGTAAACAGGTGGACAAAAGTGTACCAAGAGTTTTCCCTATATTAAAGATTCCCAACCAGTGGGATAGATAATCACATTTAAGAAGAATTAGAGTATTTTGTTATAATTACCATGAGACAAAGTATAAAGTGTTTTGGGAGCAACTAGGAGAGGCAAAAAAGCCTCTTGATGAAAGTGAAAGAGGAGAGTGAAAAAGTTGGCTTAAAGCTCAACATTTAGAAAACTAAGATCATGGCATCTGGTCCCATCACTTCATGGGAAATAGATGGGGAAACAGTGTCAGACTTTATTTTGGGGAGCTCCAAAATCACTGCAGATGGTGATTGCAGCCATGAAATTAAAAGACACTTACTCCTTGGAAGGAAAGTTATGACCAACCTAGATAGCATATTCAAAAGCAGAGTCATTACTTTGTCAACAAAGTTCCATCTAGTCAAGGCTATGGTTTTTCCAGTGCTCATGTATGGATGTGAGAGTTGGACTGTGAAGAAAGCTGAGCCCTGAAGAACTGATGCTTTTGAACTGTGGTGTTGGAGAAGACTCTTGAGAGTCCCTTGGACTGCAAGGCGATTCAACCAGTCCATCCTAAAGGAGATCAGTCTTGGGTGTTCATTGGAAGGACTGATGTTGAAGTTGAAACTCCAATACACTGGCCACCTGATACAAAGAGCTGACTCATTTGAAAAGCCCCTGATGCTGGGAAAGATTGAGGGCAGGAGGAGAAGGGGATGACAGAGGATGAGATAGTTGGATGGCATCACCGACTCAATGGACAGGGGTTTGGGTAGACTCTGGGAGTTGGTGATGGACAGAGAGGCCTGGGGTGCTGCGGTTCATGAGGTCGCAAAGAGTCAGACACGACTGAGCGACTGATCTGAACTGAACTGAATTCCTTGCCCATTTGTGTGTGTGTGTGTATTGAGCTTTTTCTTTTTTATTGACTTGTAGCAGCTTTCTACATAATATGGATATTGATTCTTTATATATATATATAGCTTAGAGGCTTTATATATATATTATTATCCCATGGAATTCTATCAGTTGTCTGGCCTCAGCCATGAGGTCTTCTGGCCTTGTATATTTCATCTAGTTGCAGTTAGGAGCAGCCGGGACCTGAGTTTTCTAAAGGTCTATTGGGCTGGGCATCTAAGAGACTCCCACCCAGGGAGGCAGGGGTGTGATCTGCCCTTCACAGTGCTCCGAGGGGTTCAGCTGGGACTCCCTGCCACGGTGCCTCCAGGTGGCCCCTCCATGTGGTCTGAGCTCTCACAGCCTGGTGGTTTATTGCTAAGTGCAAGCATTCTAAGAGACAGGATGCAGAACGGCCAGTCTGAAATCCTAGGTGTGGACAGTAGCACGACACCACTTTGTTATGGTTTCTGTTATGATTTGCTGTTGAAAGCAGTCAGGGAGCCCAACCAGATTCAGTGTGGGAGATAGGAAGAGCATTTGAAAAATGCCATCCTCTTGAATTCACCAGGATCCACTCTGTTACTGCAGATTATTAGTATATGTACATATTTCCCACATGCAAAATGTGCACTGCCCTTGCCCTCCACATCACTTCCTAATCCCTCCTTTCCACCCAAGTTTCACTTGTACCATGATGGCTTCAAGTCCAAGTTCAAGGGTCAAGGTTTTATGATCTAAATGAGGCCCAGGTGTGGATGAGGCTCCTTGAGCGTGGACCCTCTCTATTTGAAAACCTCTGAACCAAAGAGACCCGTTATCTACGCGCACACACTAGACATATTAACACAATGTTGGATCCAGCAAAGCAAAACCACAAATGACATTCCCGTTCAAAAGGGAGGAAGATGGGACGTGGATGATGCCAGTCACTTGTCTATAGCAGTTATTGAACCCAGCTGGGCACGTACTGGCAGTTCTTTGAATTATTCTGCTTCCTGGGAATGATTTTCCATGGTTCGTGGCTCTGGGCCCCAGTTTCTCCTTTCTTCCTTCAAGCCATCTTTCTTTTTCTGTAATCCATAGACCGTTCACATCTGAATGTTTCTACTACTTTCTTTCTGCCCATTGTAGTTTGGGGAGGGGGTAATCCAATTCCTACTAATTCCTTCAGTTCAAGCTGATATAATTCTTTTAAAAATGTCATAGGTTCCTTGTGTATCACATTATTTTAATACTACACTTCACCAGACGAGAGTCACATAGGCTCTTCATTTGAGCCAAGAGTCAGGATGCTATGGGAAAGCACCCTTAAGATCTCAGAACATTGTTGCTTAGTTAGAAGAATCCTTGAGACATCTTAATTCTTAACAGTACTCACTATTAAAGAGAAAAAATCTCTTTGTAATCTCTGAGTAATGGCCTTCAGATTATTGGAAGCCTTGCTAAGTATACACATGAAATATTCTGAAGGTCCATCTGGAGGTTGTACAGCCACACTGTTAAGGTCTTTACACTGAGACCATGCTTTCCCAGATTTAATGTTCATCCTGAGGTCATTCCTTATTTTTTGAGTCTTTTGCAACTGGATTGACTTCGAATAATAATTTGTTTAATTTTCTTTCTTTTTGGTTTATTTGTTAAATTTTTTATTGAAATTTAGTTGACTTACAATGTTGGGTTAGTTTCTAGTGTACAGTAAAGTGATTCAGTTATATATGTGTGTATGTGTGTGTGTGTATACATATATTGGGGCTTCCCTGGTGGCCTAAGATTATGGCAGCCGGTCCCATCACTTCATGGCAAATAGATGGGGGAACAGTGGAAACAGTGTCAGACTTTATTTTTCTGGGCTCCAAAATCACTGCAGATGGTGATTGCAGCCATGAAATTAAAGGACGCTTACTCCTTAGAAGGAAAGTTATGACCAACCTAGACAGCATATTAAAAAGCAGAGACATTACTTTGTCAACAAAAGTCCATCTAGTCAAGGCTATGGTTTTTCCAGTGCTCATGTGTGGACGTGAGAGTTGGACTATAGAGAAAGCTGAGTGCTGAAGAATTGATGCTTTTGAACTGTGATGTTGGAGAAGACTCTTGAGAGTCCCTGGGACTGCAAGGAGATTCAGCCAGTCCATCTTAAAGGAGATCAGTCCTGGGTGTTCTTTGGAAGGGCTGATGTTGAAGCTGAAACTCCAATACTTTGGCCCCCTGATGTGAAGAGCTGACTCATTGGAAAAGACCCTGATGCTGGGAAAGATTGAAGGTAGGAGGAGAAGGGGATGACAGAGGATGAGATGGCTGGATGGCATCACCGACTCGATGGACATGAGTTTGGGTGG
The DNA here is from genome assembly GCF_014754425.2 of Oryx dammah. NCBI lineage: Eukaryota > Metazoa > Chordata > Mammalia > Artiodactyla > Bovidae > Oryx > Oryx dammah. The sequence goes on along the minus strand of NW_024070208.1, from coordinate 80,220,691 downwards.
ACTCCAGGAGTCGGTGATGGACAGGGAAGCCTGGGGTGCTGTGGTTCATGTGGTCGCAAAGAGTCGGACACGACTGAGCAACTGAACTGAACTGATACTGGTGGCTCAGATGGTAAAGAATCTGCCTGCAATGCTGGACACCTTTGTTCGATCCCTGGGTCAGGAAGATCCCCTAGAGAAGGAAATTGCTACCCATTCTAGTATTCTTGCCTGGAGAACTCCAGGGACAGAGGAGCCTGGCAAGGTAGGCCACGGGGTCATAAAGAGCTGGACATGACTGAGCGACTAACACACAAAGCATACACACTCACACACACATATGTATTTTAAAAATTCTGTTCCATTATAGGTTATTACAAGGTGGTAAACACAGTCTCCTGTGCTGTACTGGAGGACCTGGTTACTCATTTTATATTCAGCGTTTGTGCATCTCTCAATCCTAAACCCTTAATTCACCCCTCACCCCCCAGTTCTTTTCACTTTCCTCTTTTAAAATACCTCTTTGATGTATGGTTAAAGTAATGATCCATAACTCTTGTTTTTATCTTTTTCTCAAACAATAATTTCACATTTTCTATGTGTTTTGGAAGAGACACTTTGTTTCATGTACTTCTGTTTATTTATCTACTTTTCTCTGCTTCTCAGATCATTTAACATTTTATTAAATAATGTTTTTAATTTCTTGTGACCCTGATCAACTTTTTTTCTTGTAGTACCCTGCTTAAAGTAATTGCATGTGATATAAGCTTTCCAAATCTGAGGATAATAATTGCACTTATTTGAAGTTTTTTCCCTTTCATTAATACAGCTTCAAGAAGTATTTGCAATGTATGTGATAGGCAAATAGGTCTTTGACTCATTAATTCCATCTGTAGGATTTAAGGAAATATTCTGAAAAGTTCCAGATGATATATGCACAGTGTTATGTAATATCAACTTGCTAGCAGAAAGAAAGATAGAAAAGAAGGGAGGAAAGGAGAAAGAAAGTCTAATAATAGAAATTTGGTTAAACATATTTTGGTCTATCCATTAACAAAACCCCAAAATCCCAACATATAATTTTGTAACAGAATCCCAGTGATAATTCTCTTTCAAAATATAGACAAATAATAATTTAGATTTCTATAAAATATATTGATTATGGTCATTATTTCTGAGAATTGAGATTAACAAGAAACTTTTACTTCTTATTTAATCACTTCTGTTCAGTTCAGTTCAGTTGCTCAGTCATGTCTGACTCTTTGCAGCCCCATGAACTGCAGCACGCCAGGCCTCCCTGTGCATCACCAACTCCCAGAGTTCACTCAGACTCATGTCCATCGAGTCAGTGCTGCCATCCAGCCATCTCATCCTCTGTTGTCCCCTTCTCCTCCTGCCCCCAATCCCTCCCAGCATCACAGTCTTTTCCAATGAGTCAACCCTTCACATGAGGTGGCCAAAGTACTGGAGTTTCAGCTTTAGCATCATTCCTTCCAAAGAATCCCAGGGTTGATCTCCTTCAGAATGGACTGGTTGGATCTCCTTGTACTCCAAGGGACTCAAATATATTGATTATGGTCATTATTTCTGAGAGTTGAGATTAACAAGAAACTTTTACTTCTTATTTAATCACTTCTGTACTACACTATTTGATATATTTGTCAATCGACATGCTATTTTATAATCAGCAAAGTAATCTATCACCTTTGAAAACTCAATATATGCTTTCTATAAAAATATTCAGAAAATGCATGACAGTAGAAAAAAGGAAGTAGAGAATGACCCATAATTCTACATACTGATATTTTCTGTCCTAACAGCTTAACACTTGGCTTATTTATCTTGTGATGGAAGTTCATACACACACACACACACACACACACACACACACACACACACACACACGTTTAGTTAAAGGGCACACGCCAAGCATAACCTTCTTATTCTTCTTTTCAACCTAGGTTTTACTTAGTCTCTCCCAGGTGGTACAGTTAGTAAAGAATGCAGGAAAAGCAAGAGATGTCAACTCAATCCTTGGTTAGGAAGGTCCTCTGGAGGAAGAAATGGCAAACCACTCTAGTATTCTTGTCTGGGAAACCCCATGGACAGAGGAGCCTGACAGGCGTCCATAGGGTTGTGAAGTGTCGGACACAACTGAGTGACTGAGCATGGATTACCTAGTAATATTTGTTGTGCGTCTTTCCACACCAATTGAGGCATGTCTGTATCTCTATAACTAAGCACATCATCGTCCCAGTACTTCACTGTTTATCACAACAGTTTCAGCTCTTCATTGGCGAGCTCACCTTCTCTTCCTATTACCAGTGTTTGGTTGCCTCCGTGAGCCTCCTAGGGGCCTCTACGTGAGCTGGTGGGCTTTGTTCATCCCTGCCTCCTCCCCAGGTCCTGAGTGTGGAGCCTGCCACAGCGCGGATCCTCCACATTTCCTGCTGAATGAATGAGGGAATGAGCCCGTGAATGAGTGACTCCATCCGTCAGAGCCCGTCTCGCCCAGCACACAGAGACCCAGTCATCACGTGCCTCTGGGAGCCTCGTACGTTTCTCTGCGGTTAGCTGTCCATCTGGAAGCTGAGAGTAATAAATGCCACATCACGGGAAGTTTAAAAGGATGAAAGAGATAATATTTATAAAATACTTAACTTCTTTAGAAGGAAAATCCCCGCCAAGTCCAATGTGTATACTATTATCATTGACTCTCCCCAACCCCATCAATCACAAATGATTCGCTAGCTGGTGTTTTCTCTTTCAGCAGCTGCGTTTTTAACCCTTTTATTTTTTTTTCCATTAAAGTGTTCCAGGAAGTTGAGATGAATACTATTCCGTGTGAACCTCACACCTTCTTTAAAAATTGCAGCGTGTTCTACACTAATTAAAAAGGCGATATTTTTTTAATCCTCCCAACATCTTGCTGAGATAGGGGAGGGAAGCTATTATTATCCTAATTTTGCAGCGAGGGAAACTGACACAGAAACACTCACTCACTCAGCACTAGATGGAGAATGATAATAGATGTAGAACTTGAATCTTCTGGTTTCTATTCTTAAGCTGATGATTCACAATAAAAATCACACTTTAGAATGCAATAAACTCTTCTGAATCTGTGGAGGGAAAAAAAAAAAACACAACTTTTTTTCTCTTCCTTAAACAATGTTACACTCTAGAAATAAAACATTGACCATGAAGCTGTTCAGACACTAATTTGCAACAATGAAGTTGCCAGATTATACTGCCTATTACAGAAAGCAGGAGAAGGGAGCTGAAGGGGCTGGTAATCCCCTTACTTGGGGCTTTTAGCCTGAGGTCTCAAAGCATGGGTTGATCTGCTGGGTTGTGCTTAGCTGTTTAGTTGTGTCCGACTCTTTGAGACGCCATGGACTGTAGCCCTCCAGGCTCCTCTGCCGGTGGGATTTCCCAGGCAAGAACTCTGGAGTGGGTTGTCATTTCCTTCTCTAAGAGATCTTCTTGATCCGGGTATTGAACCCGTGTCTCCTGTGTCTCCTGCATCGGCAGGCTGATTCTTTATTACTGCGCCACCTGGGAAGCTCTGTATGGGGCTCTGATTCCTACATCAGGCTGTAATCATGCTTGTTTGAAATGCTAACATTAAAGCCCTTTTCTGTTGCACCGGCACATAATTTTGCCTTCTTTTTCTCAGCGATGAAAACAAGTTGCCCATGCTAAAAACAGACTAATAAAGTACAGCTGATTTCTTTATTAGTTATTCAAATATTTATTGAGCCCTGATGTCATACCAAGCCCCTGGATGTTGGAGAGACCAAGATGAGCAAGAGAAGCTGAGTCTCCTCCCTCACAGAGACTACATCAAAGTAGGAGTCCCCATAAGCAAACAGCAAACGGAATAATTAAAAGTCATCTGCAGTTCCTATCTGATGAGTTACTGACATTGTTTAGTCACTAAGTCCTGTCCAAATCTTTTGCAACCCCAGGGACTGTAGTCTGTCAGGCTCCTCTGTCCATGGGAATCTCTAGTCAAGAGTACTGGAGTGGGCTGCCATTTCTTTCTCCAGGGGATCTTCCCATCCAGGGATGGAATCCATGTCTCCTGCATTGGCAGGTGGATTCTTTACCAGTGAGCCACCTGGGAAGTCCATGATGGGCTGAGGTCCACGAAGCAGACAGAGCCGAGTGGAGTTTGGCAAGTGATGGAGGTGGGGTGTCAGATGGGAGCTATGTGAAGACGAGCCCTTTCAGCAGAGACTTGAACCTTAACGACAGGAACTGCTAGCAAAGCATATTCCAAGCAGAGGGATCAGAAATATAAGGGCTTTGTCTCTCCAGTCCTAAAAGGCTTTTCTGTTTCTTGTGCATTTTTCAAGACGAGCCCACGTGGTCTTGCTAATCTTTTCTCCCTTCTTTGGGGGCGGGGGGTGGGGTGGGTGCAGCTTCGGCACATCTGCTTTTTTCCTTCATTCGAGCCCCTTGTAAGTGACAATGTGGCAACAGGCTGTGGGGCGTTCCCCACCGAGACCTCCTCCAGTCCCCTGGGTCCGTGGCACCAAGCAGAGGACCCCACAAAGCTTCCATGAAATACCTGGAATGCAGACTTCTGTTTTGGCGCACGCCTTTTATGTCCTGGCTGAATCTGAAACCATTCCACACCACATAAAAGACTTGATAAGAGATCAGCTAGCTAGCTGTTGGAACGAAGCATCTTCATGCTTCCGAAGTTCTCCTTATCTTGTTTTATTTGCCTCGTTTCTGTTTGGCACCAAGTGGAGGACGGGACATGGGCAGCACCTTACCAAAACAATGATTTCTTCCTGAAACGTCACCGGTTTTTTGGAACTGGCTCTTGGCACCTGGTGGGGGACATTTCAACCCTGGGAGGTAAATAAATTATGTTTTATGCTCTCAGGGCACATCCCTGGCTTTCTGGGTCGCAGGCACCTCCAAGAACACAGGAGCTAGACCACAGTTGACTCTTCGTGTGCCAAACAGCAGTGGCTGAACCGTGGAGGCAGCTAGTTCCCTGGGACGGCTGTCTCTAATTGCTGTTCCTCTCCTCACCGTTCTGGCTTTGTTTGGAGAGTAAAGAAAGTTTCTAAATATTTTGAACCCTGGAGTCCTTTGTGGCATTCCTGGGTCTCTTCTCCTTTCACTGAAACATAGAACAACCAGCAACTATTTGCTTGTGTAGCCATTTCCCATTTATACACACTCAGGAGGATGGGGGTACAATTCAACAAACTGGTTCCCTCTCAGCTTCTGTTACGTTCCTTCTGATGTGAAAGGCTGAGGACCTAGAAACACTTGTTTGGAAGATGCAATCACCCCCAGGTGGCTTATTGCAAAGACGGAGCATGGGAGAAAAGATGCTGGCTTCACATTCAAGTTCAACAAGATGCAATTAGAGCTCAGCGCTCTCCTCCCATCTCCCTAATAAGGTATTTCTGGCAAATGATAATTAAGTCATGGCTTCGAGGCACTACAGTGTGACTCTTACAAATGGGCCAACTCGATTCGTCAAAATCACGTTCAAGCAACGCTTTGATCCCACCTGCAGCCCACACTTGTTTTGCGGGGCTGGGCGACCAGGGGAGCGCGCAGGCTCAGTTCCGCCCACCGCCCCACCTTGCATCGCGTTCACCGGCTGCCCCGGCCCGTGTGCCCTGACTTTGATCTCCGGGCGTCATGGAAGCCATCGGCTGTGACAAGAGTTTAGGTTCGGCCTCACTGCCTTGGAATGCAAGTCTCAAGGGTTCTGCCCCTGGAAATTGGATGACGAGGTGGCACACGTTCCAGGAGGGTAGGCTGGCATGTCAGGGCATCTCATAGATGCTTTTCCATAACTTCATTCTTCTGGGGACTGGCCAGAAGTGATGAGTAGACCATAACTCTTAGAGGTTATGCAGAAGCTTCCAGAGGACTCTGTGAGCCCAGATTCATTACGGTCTGGATACAATTGCACTTTGCAAAGACAGTCGATGTGACATTCTTCCGCCCAGGGTTCTGAATCAGTAATCCAATGCTCCTTTTCTGCAAGCAGGTGGGAAATCTGTATAAACATTGGAATTTCAGGCATCATAAGGAGCTGGGAATATTTTTACAAGAAGAAGAACAACACAGTTCCCCCTTATTTAAATGGGATCTCTTGCAGTAGATAAGGTGAAAGCTTTTTTTTTTTTTCTTTTCTTTTTTTAAACGGGCCACCTAAAATGTTGAGAGTCATTTCCAAAAGCCGCATCTGACTCAAATAAGCAAATCTGTTGTGTATAGCCTGTGCATGTAAAACAGAATCCAAATGCAAGCATGCATGCTTTCATGTTGTCCAACTACAGCAATCCGTATCTTATTTGTGTGTATCTTTGATGTCTATTCTGCTATGTCCTCTGAAGTGATTACATTGCTTTCATTTAATAAAAATTTTTTCAAGTTGTTTTAAGTTTCTGAATGGAGAGACCGAAAAAAAAAAAAAAAGAAAAAGAAAAAAAGTGGAATTCTTAGTTGCCACATCTCAGCTTTTATGTTGGAAATGGCTTATGTTGAAGTTCTTAGTCTAAACAACCTACAGTTTTCTGGATTAAGACCATGTAGGAGAAAGATGAAAATCTTCAAGGCAACCTTACATAAACATTCTTGCTACTCAGGGGGAAAGTAGACAATTTGGGGCTCTAACTGCTGGGAACTATGGAATTTTTTTCTCAAACAGGGAAAAGGTGAGATTTCCTGGGGGAGGTACTGGCAGCAGGAAGATTAAATCTAGTCCCCAAACCTGATTGTCCACAAAGGCAAATATGCCCTCACCGCTAAAGCAAGGAAGGAGCATGAAGTTTTCAAGTATGTATGAGGGAAAAAAAACATATTCATTTGCTGTTCATCTGCTGATAGGAAGGGCTTGGGCCGCTGACATAGCAGTTCCCGTGAATCTGACTATTATTTCAGGTTTCTCTCTTTTCCTCTTTGATAGGAAGATATTAAAAGTAAGTCTGGCAAAAAAAAAAAAAAAGGATAGAAAAACAGAATCTCTGAAGTTGCAACCTGTACAGATTCCTGGCCAAAATCCTTCATGTCTGGTGTTCGTCATCACTGAGCAGTTTGCAGAGTCTGTTCTCTAAAGGATGAGAAAGATTGCAGGGATATCTTAGAAGCCTAGAAATTTACAGACTCGTAAGAGGCGAATGAATACTTGTTTTCTGCTGGAAGAAATTCTACGAGGAGAACTTTGAGTATTAGGATTACTGACATATTTAAGCTTTCCTTTGCTTTCCATGTACAGAAGCCACTTAAAAAAATTTTTTTTAGAACTATTATAGCTTGCATATTTATTTCTAGAAGGATTAACAGGTTGTACTATCTCTGCACCTCAGCTCAAAATATAAATTATTTTATTTCCCCATTTTCGTCACATCACCTCTGTTTGGTATGTGTTCATTTTCATATTAAGATAACCTCACAGCTAAGAACAAAAAAAAGTGGAGTTCACTAATTTGGGGTATGGAAGATCCAAAAGAAACACAATGAATTTTCTTCCCCACCAAAACATCTCATAGGTTAGAGTTTTATTTAGGGGATGGGTGGGTGGTAACAGAAAAACCCTTGTGGAATTCAGACACTTTAATTTATGAAGGATTAAAATCGAGGGGGGTGTGTGTGTGTGCACGCGCTCATGCTAAGTCGTGTCTGACTCTTTGTGACGTCATGCACTTTAGTCCACCAGGCTCCTCTGCCTATAGAATTCTCTAGGCAAGAATTCTGGGGAGAATAGCCATTCCCTTCTCCAGGGGATCCTCCCAACCCAGGGGTCGAACCCAGGTCTCCTGCGTCGGCAGGCGGATTCTTTACCATCTGAGCCACCAGGGGAGTCCTGAAGAACCCATGCCCTCTTGGTACGTGAGGCTGCTGTTTCCTTCTGGAACAGTATTCTCCAAACGTTGGTTAACTCCTAACTCCCTGCCGGAGATGGAGTGGAATGGTCTCGAGGAGTTCCACACTTTGACTGACCGGAGCACACCCCCTGCCATTGACGCTCGAACAGAAGGTAGGATTTATCCCTCGGTGACTGGTTAGGAGCCTGGGCTCTGGATGCTGAAGATTTGGGGCCAAAACTGCTTTTCCCACCCAAGCAGATGCCCTGCCTGCCCGCCTCCTCACTTGTCAAATGGGGCTCATGACAGTACCTGGCTCACAGGGCAGCTGTGACCGGAGTGATTTCGGCCACAGGAGGCAATCTAGGGCCTCCTGCCCAGTCGACACGCAGATAACATCAGCTTTCACATCCTTGCTGTCGTCACTTTTCCAACTAGCAAGTCATCCTCTTTATCCCCTTTTGGCAGCAGATACACACAAGGCTCCTCTTGATTCCTGTGTGCCGTCCCCGTGGTCCAGCGCTGCCCCCGTGGTCTGCAGCCTGCCCTGCTTGTCAAGCTTCATCATCACTTTCCAGAGCGATTGGGGCACGTCTGCTTTCTGGGTGGTGCTGAGTGAGGGGTGGATGGGAAGAGCCTGAGATTAGGTGAGGTGTCTTCATGTATAAACCCAGATTTCTGGAACAAATGCAGAGGTCATCGGTGCTCAGGAAGAGAGAAAGCCAGGTTTGTGTCACTGAGTTCTTTTTATCCACAAACACTTAACTAGCCCAGAGAATGTCTTGTAAAATCTGAGAAATGAGATGGATATAAGTTTCTCGTATCATTTCCTCAAGGGTGTATTAATGGACTAAGTAGTTCTCATGAGGGGTGTTCCCACAGGGGATTCCAACGAGTCGCTCTTGATGAACCACATTTTTTTTTTTTTTTTAACACAGGAAGCTAATTCTCTAATACACTCCCCACAGGGGATAGAAATATTAGTTGCTGCAGCCACAGACAGGCAAAGAATAAAATAGGACCAAGATTTATTCAAAGAGACATGCCTGTGACAAATTTCCATAATAACAAGAGTTTAGAAAGACTGGTGTCTTGATTTTGACCGTGAAAGACAACTTTGGTTTAAAATTTAGAAAAGAAAAAATATCTAATTCTAGTAAAATGATGTTCTGGAGAGGATTTTTAAAAAAAGATATTTATAAAGGAAATAGCCCACTGTTAAAATATCTGTCGTGAAAGTGTACCTTATTTGTCTCATCAGACCACGAAGCCTGCTGTATGACAGTCTAATCACAGAGGCTGTGCTTTTTTCCCCCTGCATTTTCCCTTAAAGCCAAGGAGGAAGTCAGCAAGTTTTCAAAAAGCTTTTAAATTTGTATTGCGGTATACCCGATTAACAAACAACGTTGTGATAATTTCAGGTGAACAGCGAAGGGACTCAGCCATACATATACGCGTATTAATTCTTCCCCAATCCTTCTCCCACCAAGGCTGTCACATAACATTGAGCTGAGTTCCCTGTCCCGCACAGTAGGTCCTTGCTGGCCATCCATTTTAAATATAGCAGTGTGCACGCGTGTGTCCCAAATTCCCGAACTATCCCTTCCCATCATCCTTCCCCCTAACCAACCACAAGTCCATTCTCTCAGTCTGTGAGGAAGTCAGCAAATTGACTGAACTTAACTTTAAGGAGAAGGCAATGGCAACCCACTCCAGTACTCTTGCCTGGAAAATCCCATGGACGGAGGAGCTTGGTGGGCTGCAGTCCATGGGGTCACTGAGAGTCGGCCATGACTGAGCGACTTCACTTTCACTTTTCACTTTCATGCATTGTAGAAGGAACTGGCAACCCACTCCAGTGTTCTTGCTTGGGAAACCCTATGGACAGAGGAGCCTGTGGGGTTACAGTCCATGGGGTCGCAAAGAGTTGGACACGACCGAGCAACTAAGCTCGTGTATATCACTTAGATGGCCAAGCAGATAGAAGGCGCATCGTCAACTTACCTTTTGTCATTATATTACTGTTATGCTGTGATTAGTCTTCCCTGATAGCTCAGTTGGTAAAGAATCCGCCTGCAATGCAGGAGAACCTGGTTTGATCCCTGGGTCGGGAAGATCCACTGGAGAAGGGATAGGCTACCCACTCCAGTGTTCTTGGGCTTCCCTTGTGGCTCAGCTGGTAAAGAATCTGCCTGGAATGTGGGAGACCTGGGTTCGATCATTGGGTTGAGAAGATCCCCTGGAGAAGGGAAAGACTACCCACTCCAGTATTCTGGCCTGGAGAATTCCATGGACTGTATAATCCATGGGATTGCAAAGAGTCGGACACTATCGAATGACTTTCACTTCATACTTTGATTACCAAATTTTTGTAAATCAGTGTCAATTTTTAGAAATTAGATATACAGCATTGGAATCACTAGGTCGAAGCATAAAACCATCCTTTTGGTTTTTTAATTTTTGCAATTATTTCTGTAAATAATAAGTTGAACTAATTTTTAGCCATAACTCATGGGTATGGACAGGCTTGGTAAAATACTGAAGTACTTGCCTGGAACTAGTTAGTAGCGACTGGATGAGCCCCTCTACAGGCTCTCTGGCCATCCTGCTCTTCCCCAGGAATGCTCAGACTTCCCCAAGGCTCAGGAGAAATTCCAGAACTTTCTCAGCTTCTGTGGCCTGGGTCTGATCTGATTGGTGAGGCCCATACCAATCCAGTCATTAATTAATTGATATGCTTTCAGACCAATGTTGCCACAACTCGTATTTTCTGATAAATAGTCACCAGCGTTGCTTAGTATCATTATCCTAACTCTCTGCTTATTTGTTGGCTATGAAGAAGTCATTGCAATTTAATTCCCATTCCCTTGAGCATTTGTGAGTTCAACATTTGTTTACACATTTGCATTGTCCGTTTGCATTTTTCCTTTGTAATCTCCATGCTGGTAATTTTGTCTATTTTTCATTGAGGGTCTTAGTGTTCTTCTTAATGATGTATAGGTGTTCTTCATTTTATTTTTAAAGTTTATTTTATTGAAGTAGAGTTTATTTACCATGTTAATTTCAGCTGTACAGCAAATTAATTCAGTTATACATGCAATACAGTGGGACCTTGTTGTTTATCCATTCTCTATACAGAAATTCTTTAAAAGTTCAAATATTAACACACTTAATGTATATTTATTGTGAATGTATTTATTAGTTTGCTTATATTTAATGTTGTTAGTTATCTTTTTTTCTGAAGTTTATCTTAAAATATCAAGACATTTAAATTCTTTCATTGCTTTGGTATTCAGAAATCTCCCCCTGTTAAGAGTCAGAGAAAAAACTAAATTATGTCTTCTTAGCATCTTTCAACCTTTTGTTTTTATGTCATAAACATTAATCTCCTTAACCATATAGGTAATCTTGGTGTCTGATGAAAACTAGGAGCTATAGTTGGTTGTTTTCTGATAGGGGGTCCCCCCAGTTTGGTTGACTTTGATGCTGCCTTTATTTTGTACATGATCTCTGGCTTAATTGCCTATTTTAACACTCTTTTGGAAAAAGAAAGGCTGTCCTGTGTTAATATTTAGTGCCTCTGGTTACCTGGCAAGCACAATGCCTGCAGCATCTTTCTAAACCTTCACAAGGTCCATGCCATTGCTCGGGTGTAGGAACCAGAAAATTGCAAGAATTGCTCTCAGCCCACTGGGCCTTAGCAAAGCAGCTCGCTACTCTGGAGTAGTGGCTTTGCCAGAACTCTGCATATAGCCTCTGAGTTGGGCCTGGAATGCTTTCTTAGAGAAAAATGAGGTTAGAAGATGTATTCATCACCTCTGACTCCACAGATATTTTGCTAGGACAGGGTCTAATTTGGACTGTAACGTTGTGCTTTCATAAAATAAGTTTAGAAAAGGAAAAACAAAAAAGAGTATGAATTTTCAAGGATTTATTTCCATTGATTTCATAGGAGAAAGACCCTGAGAATGGAAGAGATTCTTGGATCAAAACTGAAATTTAATTACTTCTTCAAGCTCTAATGACAGCACTTTTCTGTAATTTTAGAAATAATTTGGGTGAACTCTTCCTTTTGCTTCACTGCAGAAGTGAGGCATAGAGCAAGGATGGCCCAGAGGGAAAACAAGTGTCACTTCATTTCACTTTTGATCCATCAGTAATTCCAGGTTAAACACACTTAAGGTTAAGACATTTCTTCATGGACATCATTGCATCATTGCATGTTGCTGTTGTATCAACTCCAAACTATATTTTCAATTACTTACCTACTTACCTTTTGGAGAAGGAAATGGCAACCCACTCCAGCATTCTTGCCTGGAGAATTCCATGGACAGAGGAGCCTGGTGGGCTACAGTGCATGGGATTGCAAAGAGTTGGACACGACTGAGCGACTAGGCACAGCACTGTGCTGGGCTGTGCCTAGTCGCTCAGTCACGCTCAGCTCTTTGCGACACCATGCACTGTAGCCCACCAGGCTCCTCTGTCCATGGATTTACCAGACACGATTACTAGAGTGGATTGCCATTTCCTTCTCCAAGGTATCGTCCCAACCCAGCGATCAAACCCATGTTTCCTGCATTGGCAGGCAGATTCTTTACCACTGAGCCACCTGGAAAGCCTAACTGTTATAATGAAAGTGAAAGTTAATAGCTCAGTCATGCCTGACTCTTTGCGATCCCGCGGATTGTAGCCCACCAGCTTCCTTTGTCGGAGAAGGCAATGGCACCCCACTCCAGTACTCTTGCCTGGAAAATCCCATGGACAGAGGAGCCTGATAGGCTGCAGTCCATGGGGTCACTAAGGGTCGGACATGACTGAACGACTTCACTTTCACTTTTCACTTTCATGCATTGGAGAAGGAAATGGCAACCCACTCCAGTGTTCTTGCCTGGAGAATCCCAGGGATGGGGGAGCCTGGTGGGCTGCCGTCTATGGGGTCACACAGAGTCAGACACAACTGAAGTGACTTAATAGTAGTAGTAGCTTCCTTTGTTCATGGCATTCTCCAGGCAAGAATCCTGGAGTGGGTTGCCATATCCTCTTTGTGATCACATGAACTGTAGCCTGCCATGGAATTCTCTAAGCAAGAGTACTGGAGTGGGTTTCCAATTCCTTCTCCAGGGGATCTTCCCAACCCAGGGACTGAACTCAGGTCTCCTGTGTTGCAGGCAGATTCTTACCAGTTGAGCCACCAGGGAAGCCCTATTATAATAGTGTCATAAGATTTTACTTTACAAGTAATTAGTGTACATTACTGAAGAAGATCTAGCGTTCTTAGTGTAGAGAACTTACAACAAGAAGTGCATTTCATAGTTTCTTCTGTGGGAGAAGAATTCATCATATTACAGCTTGTCTCACTGGCAACTTGTTTCCTACAGTGTGTATTGTGAAGTTGCAGAAAAATAAAGACACAAAATTTAAATTTCAAACTTTATTTTAGGATTGACTAAGTTATGTTATGCTGTCAATGTGTCATAGGGGTTTTTGGAGTATGTTTTTTGTTAGGCTATCATTTTTAAAGAAACCTTTAACAAATAGCGTTTAGAACTAATACATAAATCTGTCAGTATTTTCAAAAGTGCTATAGAGTTTCAAAGAGAAAAGCATTGTTCTTTACCTTGCCCAATATAGCAATGAAACTAGGGCAAGCTGATTTTGTGTAAGATTCCGAAGTTCCACCGTCATGTCACGAAGGCTTAAAAGCCCTTAATTTACATTTTCAGAAAAAAAAAATATAGAATTAAATATCTTTGAACCAGCAAGACTGTTCATTACCGGAAGTTATTATTTTGATCAGGCTGTTGGTTTCTGAAGTCTCTTGGCAACAATACAAAAATAGCTTTCCCTTGTTAATAAAGAACAATCTGCAAAAACAAATTAGAAATGTGTTAAGGACAAAATAAACAGACATTTTATTTTTTAAACTTGGGAGCCTCTGCATTTCACAGACTTCTGGAATCTGGGGCGCTCCACCCAACTGCTACACACTTTATTGCTCTGTTATAGGTTTGGCACGAGACGAATAATTTTCCAACTGTTGGAACAATGTGGATTCACATTTTTCCAGAAGGGGAAAAAAACTTTATCTTACATATTAAATTCCAAATAGAGAAACAGTGTCTGTATCACTCTTCCCATTTTATGATGGAATTTGAGAACTAAGGGAAAAATTAGACATAAGAAAATGGTATATCTAAGTGTAGTTGAAACCTACATCTGGTGAAAGGATTTTTAAATCGGTGGAGAGAAGTCAATTCACAGAGCCAAGCTCCCATGTTGTGAAATCTTACTTATAACAGTCACTTGAGGCCAGTCACCTGGGATTTGTCGGAATAACTCCTGTCTAGTTCTTACTGTTACATATTATACACACACTGCTGGCTGCCAAAGAGCGCTTGGTCGAACCTGGGCCAAGAAATCGTTCTTTGAATACTTGCTTAGTCTAATTGTTCCTCCTAGGTGATCAGAAATTAATACTGACTTAGCTGCCATTGCAACTGACACACCTGTTTTGGTGGGGTGGAGAGAAGCTTATGTTTTTGCTTTTTATTTTAGAAAGGATGACATTGAAAATTTTCACATTCATACAGAAGGATTATGTAAAAAATGTTCAGTGGAAAGTGATCTTCGTATCTCCCCCCCGCCGCCACACTTTATGAAGCAGACAGAAAGAGATATCCAGAGGTGTTCACAAGACTTGTATGAACAAATTCACTCAGTTGGATTTAAACCTGGCTTAGGCACCACAGGTAAAGTGGTTCCTGTTTTGCCCTCCTGAGTTGAAGCGTGACGATGGAGTGAAATAAAGGAAGTGGGAGGCGGAGAGGTTGGCTGGTTTCGGTTTACCAGGTGAGAGGGTAGCACCGTCGCACCAAGATGACAAAGCCTGCAGGTGTCTGCTTCTGTGAGCCTCGTTTCCTGAGCATTTTGCTCGGCTCTCATTTCTTCCACTCAGATGCGCGTGGTCACACACGTTTTCACTGCAGCTGTGTTCACACCCATGCTTGCTGCCATGTCAGCCTAGGAAACTGATTTCCCCGGCTTGTCCTGCCTGCTTCCTGAGCGCGGTCTGCACGCCTGCTGTCCCGCGGTCCTTTGTTCTCCCGGTCCCCTCTCTGGCCCCCGACCTCCCTGGGGCTGAGTTTTGCCCCTCTCTCTTCGTCCCCAGCCCCCTTGTCCTTCACAGGGAAGCTCTGGAGGGTCTGAGTGCTGTCTGGGACCAGGCCTGCCGTGGCAGGTTGCAGGGGGAAGGAGACACCCAGGGTGCCAGCTTCTCGGGGGGCTTGGTGACTTCTGTCCCTGGGAAGGCAAGCAAAGCTGATACCACAGCGCTGAAAACTTGAGCATCCAGGAGATCGTCTGGGTGCCACCCTTGGCTTTCAGGGGAGCGAGGTATCATTACCCGCAAGGGACAGCTGCAGTCTTCAGACGTTAAGTGATCCTCTCTGAATGTCACAGCTAATGAATGGTGGCCTTGTGTGTGCAAGTGTGCGTGCGTATCTGTGTGTGCAAGTGCGCGCATGTGTGTGAATGTGTTTGTGGTGTGTATGTGTCTATGTGTATCTGTGTGTGTGAATGTGTTTGTATATGTGTGTGCATGAATGTGTTTGTGTATGTATGTGTGTGTGTGTCTGTGTGTATGTGTGTATCTGTGTGTGTGAATGTGTTTCTATATGTGTGTGCGTGAATGTGTTTGTGTATGTGTGTGTGTATCTGTGTGTGTGTGTGTCTCTGTGTGTGAATGTGTTTGTGTATGTGAGTGTGTGTGTTTCTATGTGTGTCTCTGTGTGAATGTGTGTCTGTGTGTGTGTGTGTATGGATGTGTGTATGTGTTTATGTGTATCTGTGTGTGTGTGAATGTTTGTGTATGTGTGTGTCTGTGTGAATGTGTGTCTGTGTATGTGTGAGAGTGTGTATGGATGTGTGTATGTGTTTATGTGTATCTGTGTGTGTGTGAGTGTGTGTGTGTGAATTTTTTGTGTATGTGTGTGTGTCTGTGTATCTGTGTATGTGAGTGTGTGTGTGCTTGTGTGTGTGTGTGTGAATGTGTGTCTGTGTATGTGTGAGAGTGTGTATGGATGTG
>NW_024070208.1:80125679-80204682 GCF_014754425.2 Oryx dammah | reverse complement strand
GTGTGTATGGATGTGTGTATGTGTTTATGTGTATCTGTGTATGTGTGTGTGTGCTTGTGTGTGTGTGTGTGTGAATGTGCGTATGTCTGAGTGTGTGTGAGTGTGTGTGTGTGAATTTTTTGTGTATGTGAGTGTGTGTCTGTGTATCTGTGTATGTGTGTGTGTGCTTGTGTGTGTGTGTGTGTGAATGTGCGTATGTCTGAGTGTGTGTGAGTGTGTGTGTGTGAATTTTTTGTGTATGTGAGTGTGTGTCTGTGTATCTGTGTATGTGAGTGTGTGTGTGCTTGTGTGTGTGTGTGTGAATGTGCGAATGTCTGAGTGTGTGTGAGTGTGTGAGAGAGAGAGAAACTAGAACATTGGTAGCTTTCTTCTAGAGTTGCCTTTTTATCCCATTTGGAGAATTTTTTAAAATACAGAAAAGTACAAAGAATAATATAACAATTATACCCTCATCACTCATGTTTAAAACTGTTAAACATTTTGCAATACTCTTGTGTCTTTTTTCTATCTATATGATAGAAAATCATATAGATTTAAAAGTCACACAGGACAAGTATGCATTTGTGATCTTAGGGGAAAACAAGATAGGCAAAAATAGAAAAAAGAATGAACGCCTTAAGCCTCTTTAAGAGACTATACAGCAGTCACACCAGTGCCCAACCTTGCCTAGGCCCTGCCACAGCCTCGCTGCCTTCCTTTCCCTTTCAGGAACTAAACAACAGGCAGCTTCAATCTGGTGAGAGTCCTTTCAGTGGTACGTACACATCCACAGCCGTAAACAGAACACAGTATTGTTTTACACGGAATGCTTCCCTGTCGTTTTTTATAGGTCATCGGGAACCTTGATTTCTTTATCAACATCATTTTGCTGAGATGAAACACACATACATTTAGCTCATTCATTTTAACCATCGTGCAGAGATACACTGTGGGCCCATGACATGTTTCGTCCAGATGGTCACAAATGTCTGGGCTCCCGATTTGTGATCTGGGCTGTGCCCTTCTATTCCAAACCACCCCACAGTAAACGTGCCCAGAGACAACTCCCTGTGTACGTTTGAGGGTTTCCCTGGAGATGAAATTACACGGGTTCGTTGATCAGGCACTTTCCCTCCTTGTTGTCCATATCACTAAACTACTGTCCAAAGTGTCCGCAAGAGACAGAGGCCTGCCAACATGAACGGGGATTCTTTTCCCCTAAATTCTTCCCAAAGGTCAACGGGCTTAGTCTTTTAAACTTTTATTTAGCCATTGAAAAATTTTTTTTATTGTGCAAGCAAGAGGAAAGAGACTAGGTGAGTGCTCAGAACACTTCAGTGTCTGCTAATCCCAGACTCTCCATCCATCTGGGATTAGCAGACTGTTATGGAGAGGACGGATAAGTATTAGGGCCCTACTGTATAGCACAAGGAACTAGATTCAGTATCTTATAATAAACCACAATGGAAAAGAATATGAAAAAGAATATATAGATATATATGTATAACTGAATCACTTTGCTGTATACCAGAAACTAACACATTTTAAATCAATTAGCTTTCAATTATATACTATACTTCAATAAAATAAATTTTACAAAGACCACTTCAATGCATGTGGAAATGTGATCATGATAAAATCATAGGAGATGGTGAGCTTCCCAGGTGGCGCTAGTGGTAAAGAACCCGCCCACCAATGCAGGAGACATAAGCGACTTGAGTTCAATCCTGGGTCGGGAGGACCTGCTGGAGGAGGGCGTGGCAACACACTCCAGTGTTCTTGCCTGGAGAATCCCCATGGACGGAGGAGCCTGGCGGGCTACAGTCCAGGGGGCCACAGAGTCAGACATGACTGAAGCGACTTAGCATGCACGCACTACCAAAACTGCAAGTTGAAGCAGAGAGCCTGGAAAGTTGTGAAAAAGACCACTTTTGCCATTTTTGTACATTTTGAGGGCACAGTGTTGACTTAGCTGCTGTATGTGAAAGGTAGTGATATACACAGATTAACTTTGCGTAAAAGAGCATTTGACGATTGAAAGTCTGCGTATCCATATTTGAATGCTTTCTCACAAGTCAACTGCTTGATCATATTGTAGAAAAACCAAAACCTAGAAAGTTTAATAACTCATCCAAGATTTCATTGGAAAATTTCTTGTAGAAGAAAGAAATTTTGAAAAGACCGAACATCTGGTTGAGAAATATTGAAATAAAATAAATGGTGCTGGTGCTTCCCTGGTGGTCCAGTGGTTAAGAAGACCCAGAACAGCCAAAATAGTAAATGATGCTTACAGGGCCCACGAGGTCTCCTCATGATTCTATGTACAATATACATCTCTCAGCAGCTCCCATTTCTGCCATGATGTACCCCCTGCACCAAGGGCAAAGCCCGGATTATAGAAAGATGCTCAATATCTATAATATTAGCTGAATTAATAAATAAGGTAAAAGAGGGAGCATATTGAAATCCCTGTGGTGTGTATTTGTAAATGCATAGGAACTTGTATTTATATATGTATATGAAACCTGTCCCCAGAAGATTCTGTCTCCCAGAGAGTCACAAATCTATCTTCTTCCTCCATCCATCCCCTCGTTGCCTCTCTGGCCCCGACATGAGAAACTTAATTGCAGACTGACCCAAATAAAGGGGGAGGTTGAATCAAATGGATAGTACTGGATAAACGGACTTGATGGACAAATGTATGCAATAAAAACAGGGAACATGAGATACGAACGTCATTAGGGTTGTGGGTAGGTAAGCAATTTATATCTTGTGACAAATATCATCAGTAACATATACAATATATTATGGGACAATTTATAGTAGTGTTAATATACATTGCTATAAAAGTATAAGAACAAAGTCTTTTTAATAACTTGCAACAGGAGGGAACCTAGAACATGAAGCCAAAATTAGTCCAAAAGTTAACTGCAGAAAATTAAAAAGAGATCATTTTGATAGCAATAAATGATTAACTTTATTGATTAAAGGAAAGGGTTTTAGATGAAGCATTAAGGCTTAAGGGCCTTTTTCTTGGGTTTTGGAATGCATGCTGACTTACATTTGGAGGGGCAATCTGGCATTAAGGGTAGTTATTTCATGAGCTTTAGGAGAATAGGTTTATGTTGAAAGCAAAAAACATCCAAGTGAGAAGGACATGGCCATCCACTCCAGTATTCTTGCCTGGACAATCCCATGGACAGAGGAGCCTGGAGGGCTACAGTCAATGAGGTCGCAAAGAGTAGGACATGACTAAAGCGACTTAGCACCCATATCAAATTAACAAGAAATAAATTGAGAAAGAGACCTCAGGAAAAGAGGTGTGGTGCGTGGCTTGAGAACCAGATAGCATTCTGCTAAGGCCTCCGGTTCTTAGTCCAAAGAGACAACCTCCTTTCCGAAATCCTGTAATTCCGCCGCCCCGATTCACTTGGATGGTGTCAGAGAGCAAGCATCTGCACCACTGCTCTCCATCAGAAGTCAAGCTCTAGGAGAGGGAAGGAAGAACGTTCCCATATTTGGAGGGAATGCACGGAGCTCAAGATGGCATGGCACCTCTCTCCCAGAGGAGCCGTGAGGTTTCTGCAGCTCGTGGTTATTACTCATCTGAAGGCCAACGCCTCTACCCCACAGGGTCTCCTTGTTCCCAGCTGGAGGATCCTTTCATTATAGAGCACTTCTGTGTCACATTAAAAGCCTTTATCAAGGATTTTATAATCCTTATTTACTGCTCTGCATAGCAACCTTACAGCACGCTTTAGCCCTGCCCTTTAGACTTTAGGGAACAGCTGCTGGGCACACCCAGTACCAGCCTTCCGAAGGTTCCTCTTGAAATCTTTTGAGAGTTTCTGACGTATGAAAGTTAAAATTTAGGAGTTGTCATGGTCAGAAAAGAGGATATCTAATTTAGCTGCCTTTGGACTTTGAGGGTTATGAGGGGAGCAGATTAGCAAGGAAAAAAATTCTTTAAAGTTCAAGGACTTGTCTTTGGCTCTGGAAATTACTCTGTGTTCTAAAGTGGATAAGAAGTTATTAAATGTAAAGAAAAACACACAGGCACAGAAGGAGTCACTGACATTTATTTTTCAGGCTATGCGTTGAATTCAATACAGGAAGGATCCAGGAACAGAATATTTTACACTAGAGTTACAAACAGAAACACCCAATGCAGTTTCTGCCTTGTAAACCTAATGGTTTTTTAGTATTTGCCACATATACCATGTTTATTGCGTGAAATTTATTGGAAATAGCACCCGTCCCTTGCTTGATGTGGAAGGAATTCAGTAAAGTGAACATCTTAGTTGTGTTGAAAAATTTGTTTCGGGCCAGACCAGGAAGGAAATTTACTAGGTGTACTTAAAATTTTGCTGATTTTAAATTTACGCATTAAAGAAGAAAATGATGCTCGGTACACCTGAGGAAGAGTCTATGTAATGGAATTCTTGGAGGATTGGTACACCCCTGAGTCATTTAAAGCCAGACTGGGTTCAACATTCACGAGCCTTCCTTGGGGAATTTCCTGCCACTGACAACGACTAGGATACACAAGGAGAATTCCCTTCTCCTTCTGGGGTTGTTTCTCATTCTTTCTGCCCTAACGTGTCACTCTTTTGATTGAAAAAGAATGTGACGTGTTCAGGGTCTTTTTTTAAAGTGCCTATTTATGAAATGTGTACCTCAGTTACACAGTAAAATACAATTCATTAAAAACAAAAAGCAGAGAAGACTATGAGGTTGCTATTTAAAAATAAATTTTCAAGATAATGTGCTAATTTTCAGTGGATTTGAAGAATTTTATCAGGAATATTCCACTGTGTTTGAATAAGGAAGCAGTCTGAAATCTGCTATTACTCCTCATTTCCCGAATCCGAAGTGAAAGGAGTCACAGAGGAAATTAAAATCCCACGTAAGTGATCACATACATAATCTAGGCTTATTATTCCTTAATAAGCCTAGAAGAATAATTCGATTCTTTTTCACCCATTAGTCATTTTCACTTCATCAAATGATAACTATTGGTAATGTAAAACCAGAACAGTGTGTTCACTTTTTTTCCTACTGATAACAATATGGAACCTTGAAATTCGTCATGTTAGGTACTAGCCAAGTAGTTTAAGAGTGATCAGACCTGGTTAAATATTGCCTAAATAATTGTCTGCAGGGTGGACACAATTGCTGCCACTCAGGGGATGTTCCTTTAAACTCTGGTGAATATATATTTTTAATTTAAGAAACCACAGCTGGCTTACGTGCACTGTAATGATAGTAATAATATTCTCCCAAGAGATAACAGCATTCCTATAGAGTCTAAGTAGAAATGACACATTTATGGCATATATTTGCAGGCTTCCAGACACAGTAGTTCCCCACCAGCTCAGTCAAAACTATGAACAGAGCTGGAGAAATGAGAACACTCCATCCCCTACCCCCTAAAAAAGTCATCTTACCTTGTCAGGCAAGGATACTGGAGTGGTTTGCCATCTCTTCCTCCAAGGGATCTTCCTGACACAGGGATCGAACCCCCATCTCCTGTGATCCCTGCAACTCCAGCATAGGCCAGCAAATTCTTTACCACTTCAGCTACCTGGGAACCAAAGACTTCTGCTGAAGCACCGTGCAATCTTCCTTAATGCCTGGTGAGAGCTCACACTCTTGCTTGTCTCTCTCTCTCTCCTTCTGTCTTTCTGCAGCACAAAGAACCTTCCCCCTCTGACCCTGCGCAGTGTGTTAGTGGAAGGGGCCGTGTTCTTTTACGAGGAGCAGGAGGTGGATCTTGGAAGGGGGTGCATGCTCCCTGCTGCCCTTGTGATCATGCACCCTCTTGCTAATGGGTTGAGATACATTTTGGCTGTGGGTTGCATTGGTGTCATTGCCATCGCTATTGGACCTGACCCGTTTGAGCACGGAAAATATTTTCCCCCAAGATCTCCAAAAATAATGTTACAGAATTGTTTTTCTGCTGGTGATATGGCCCTTTGGATTCCTGCATGAGCTGCACTGAGACTCTAAGTGCAGAAAGGGAGGCGTTGATGTGCTGAGACCTTTGATCTGTTCTTCTCTCCAGCTTTGGGAGTTCATCAAAATCAAGTCAATTTCAGGAAGGTCTTTGCCCGGGGAGGCACGTCTGTCAACGCTGCTCCCAGAGCCCTGAAACCCTCTCCAGGCCAGGGAGGTGACCCATTAGCTGCTGTTTCCTTCCAGAATCAGTTGGCTTTTATTTTTGTCCCTGTGTTTCTGGTTCCTGTTTTGTATCTAGGCTATGAGTCGAAGTTACCAAACAGAATTTTCTACACTATCTTTCCACTGAAATATGTGTGTGTGTGATTTTCACTTTGATGATGCTCATTGCTGAAATCTAGTTACTTTGTGTTTTATTGTCAGAATAGACTGAGCCAAACCATATTCTTAATAAAATGCAATTTTACTTGTTGTACTGTGAAAGTGGTTAGGACATCCGTTTCTAACGCATTACTCCAGACGATGGTATTATTCTACTCAGTTATCCTTACCTCTCTCTTCACCTGGCCAACTCGGACTTCTCCTACAGGTCTTGATGTGCCTATCACTTCCGCAGCGATCCTTCCTGAACCTCTCCCTTCCCCCAGGACCGGCTTCCGCTGCTCAGCACTCCTGCACCCTCTTACTTTCTCAGCAGACTAGCTTTTGGAGTCTTTCTTGTTGACCAGTCTTTTTATTCCTCAGGGTAAGGAGTGTCTTTGTCCTGTTGCAGCTGGAACCCTAATGCCCAGCAGTCACGGAGTATCTGTGGGAGGGATGACTGTCAGCCACACCCTGATCCAGGTCTATTATCATTCATCCACAAACAATTCCACACTGACAGGCTCCAACTTCCCAGTCAGACTGTCTCCCAGTCCCGCTGTACCTAACTCCTTTTATTCACAGAGGAATGACTCAGCAGAAATATAATGTAGACCAGAAAGAGGAATTTAAAAGAGACCCCTGGCTTTGTGCAATGATTCATTTGGACCTTGCTGAGGGTATATAGAATTGCTTAAGACTTTCTTTGCTTGTAAAGAGCTCAGAGGTCTTCCCTGGTGGTGCAGTGGTAAAGAATATACCTGCCAATGCAGGAGACATGAGTTTGAGCCTCTGGCTGGGAAGATCCCCTGGAAAGGAAATGGCAATCCACTCCAGGATTCTTGCTGGAGAATTCCATAGACAGAGGAGCCTGGCGGGCTACAAGTCCATGGGGTCATGAAGAGTTGGACATAACTGAGCACACATACCACACAAAGAGCTCAGAGCCTGGCTCAGAGGAAAGGGACCAAAAATCATTTAAAACACTGAAACAAGTGGAGTTAGAGAGATGTTCTAACACGACCATGGCAGCATCATGCTTAGGCATGGAAGGTTCCAGAACTGTCCTTAATAGTAAGTTGGCCCTGAAGTAAGGAAAGGCCGTACAGTTACAGCCGGGTTTGGGGAACGATGGCCTGTGAGCCAAATCTGGCCCCATTACCTGTATTCCTGTGGCCTGGGAGCTAAAAAAAAAAATTTTTTTTTTCTGTATATAAATGGAACAACCAAAGAAGAAAAATAATATTTCATGACATATATAAACCTATATGATATTTAAACTCAGTAGCCACAAAGTTTTATTGGGACGCAGCCATGTCCGTTCATTTGTGTTCAATGGCAGGGCAGTTATGACAGAAATTGTAAATAGTTCAAAAGCTAAAATTATTCAGTTTGTCCCTTGACAGAGAAGAAAAACCTTTCTGGTCCCTAAGTTAGTAGAAACAGCATCTGCAAAGCTCTCTCTGCAATCTATTCAGCTTGATTTCAATGTAAGGGGGGTGTGTGTTGCAGGGGATAGAGGGGTGTGCATGTGTGGAAGGGGCCAAGAAATATCAGGAAATGAGGTTGCATAGATGTTGGACACCAGGATAAAGACTGGGCCTCTTCTGATGTTGGCAGAAATCTCGTGGAGAGGTTTAAACAGGAGAGTAACCAGCTCAGACTTGTGTATTTTGGAGCTGGTCTCTCAGTAATTTCTGTCTGTGTGGGCTGGCCTGGTGGGTAGAGACCAGGGGATTTCACTTGATAATTAATCTTATCATTGTCATTAAACATATCCCCTTTTTTCATGTCTCCACCAAAACTATTTTCAACCTATAACTTCCCCCCCGCCCACCATGCTTTCAAGAAATCCCTTTGAAACCCTTATCCGAGTCATGAAATTTAATTTACTTGTGTTGGGAGAACCTGTAGACATATCTAGGGACTTTGAGTGTTTTCACGGGGAAAATGCTGCACTTAAGTCACCATACAGTTGTGATTCACAACGTTTTGGTTTGTTTCTAGAGCAATTTGCCAAGAGTGTCCCTGGCCCCTCATCCTGGAAAAAATGTCTCGCCATCTTCCCTCAAGGATTCTTTGGACTTCAAAGAGGACTATGAGTAGCCGGCAGGAGGAATAGGCCCCAGATGGAAATGTTATCAGCACCCACATGTGCATACCTCTGGAAATGTTCACATTTTAAAATTGCAGAGTTAGCATGCTCTGGTCACCTGTACGGGCCCTCTTTGAGGTATATAGTTTAACTATTAATTCTATACTTCAAAGAACATGTAGTTCACGAATGCAGCTGCAGGGCATTTAAAATATTATTCCCACCACTGTGGTCACCTCTAGTTTTGTCTTTTAAATAACAAAAATCAAATGTAAAACTGTAGTTGTGAGTAGCTAGGGCAGTAGAATTTCTAGAACAGAAGGCCATCTAAGTTGCCTTTCTTTTAGAGACAGCCTTCCTCTAGCTTTTAAATGATATTTGTAAGGTTTGACTTGGCTGTCATTCAGGGAAGTGTTCATGTTTATGAGGAAAAGACGATATAAAATCATCAGTATCTTTGATGGATATAAAATGTGGAAGAAGGTATATTATAGTTTCACCTTAACATATGAGTTTCACTGGTGGGAGGAAATGAAAGGTCAAGCTTTTAAATATTCTTTGTGCTGTTTTTGCTAATAATTTTCTCTCCATTTATATTTTACTTGTTCCCCAAATGACAGTTATTAAGACAGAGCAAGAATTTTTAAAAAAAATATTGAAAATTATATTTAAGAAAAGTCATGTATATTATTAAAGTTATATGAAAACATTCTGTAAGTTATGTGAGCTCCACAGTGAGCATGAGCCACATGGACTGAGGGTTGTGGAGGCAACGGATTCCTAGAGAAAAAAAATCCAATGCAGTTAGTGGAAGATTTGCTGGATATTCACCAGAGCACAGACTCAGGTGACTTTTGGCAACTTGTGGTTCAGGTAGCAAAGAATGAAGCAGATAGCAAAGAGTGAGTTCGATGGAATGAAGACATTTGTGTTTGCCTCCTTCATTGGCTGGGTTTCTGCTTACTGAGTGGGACTCAGAAGAAAACACTGGGGATGCTGAGAAGACCTGTCAGATAAGGGCAGTGGGTGGTTGTGGCTGCGGGTTTGGAGGAAAGTGGAGAGCTGAGCTGTACACTCAGGTGGGGTGACGTTTGGTTTGATGCTCTACTGCCGCCATCTTGAAATTCTTCGCAAGCTTTGAGCAAGAGGTTGTGCGTTTCCATTTTGCACTGGGCCCTGTAAATTATGTAGCAGGTTTCGGTGAAGGGCTACAGCTTTATCTGGAGCTGGAAGAGCAGAGGTCAGCCTCAGGAAGGAGACCTGAATGAGGGTCACTGTTGTAGCAACCTCATCCGGGAGCACTGACTGCCAACGGAAAGAGCTTAAAAGGGTTTCGCCATTGCAGTGGGGCATCCTCGGTAACAGCCAGGGGAGAAATGTTGACCTCAGTGAGGGGACTATAAGGTGAGAACTTCACCGCGGGGGAGGTTTCTCCAAAGGACTCACAAATGCCTTCAAGGTAAACACGCTTTGAAGATGCCCCAGTCCGGTGAGCCCCAGAGGCAGCCTGGTGGAGGCAAGGGTGGGGCAGGAAGAGAAGGACGCGCTGAAACGCAGAGGCCAGCCCCTTCTCCTTGTGTCCAGTGGGATCCTGCCCTTCCTGCTCAACAAAGGTCATAGGTCTGTTCTCATAAAGCACACAGTTTTACAGAAGTTAGCTTTCTGGGTCTTATTTTTGAAACAATAAACATTGAAGTTAAAAAGCACTCGAATATAAAATTTTATTAACATCATAAACAGCTTAATATTAGAAACAAACTTTATGAAGATAGAGCCTTCCAGAAATGCCCTTTAGGGTGGTCAGTGGCATTTGGTAGTGAAGGAAAACCACCATGCTTGAGACTCCAGTGAGAGCAGATCTCTGCCTTTGGTGATAATTGAATCTCAGTTGTGCTAGCTTATTCTAGGAGGGTCATATCTGTGTAGTTAGAGAGAGGAAATTAAATGTAGTAACCAAAGAGACTCACAGTACATTAAGGTCATGACAGAAGCTAATAAGGGAATTCCCAGTTTAAGCTTCGCTCCCTTCCATGGGCTGGGAGGAACATCTGAGGGAAGAGGTTCAGAAGACACCCCGGTGTGAGCTGGTGATGGAAGTCAGCCTTAGCTCTCTATTTCCTTGTTTTTATTAGCTTGAGTTACAAACTGAGACTTTTTTGATGCCCTTTTTGGTAAGTGCATTTCCTTTGTTTTTCTTACAAGTTCCCTGGTAAGAGAACTTCTGTAATCCATATTCACCTATTTTATTTCTATTTTATGTGATTTCACAGTGAAAGACAAACTGACCCATTATCTCATAATTACCTATCTTGTCTGGTTGAACAATACTTTCTTTGTGTCACAAAACCTTCTTCTAAGAATTTGGTAAAACTGGTTGAGCAGGTTCCCCACTGAGCAGAAATCAAAAGGGAACTCACAGATGGAATCTCAAGCATTTATTTTCATATATGAGTGAGTAAACACTACATATGCAACCAGAAAACTTTTTTTTAAACATTCACAGGGAGCATGAAATTGATGTCTGAGAATAAAACATAAGTACCTGGGGTATTTGAGTCAAGACAGAGAAATGCAGAGTTGAGAATCTCAGGACAGACCCTGGGAGACCCAGGTTACTGCACGTTTATTATCACCTGCCTTTTCATGGCAACTTTGGGATCTGCCTGTGGCCAACAGAGCTTGAGGTTTTGACTCTATTTCACTAAAGTGAAAATTCAAATGATTCCTTCAAAAATGAGTGTGTGGATATCATTCAATCCATTCATTGAGTAAATACTGAAACGACATAGTTTACTTTTTTAATGACCAAAGTGAATATGCAATTTCATTCCATTTTGCTTTCACTGGTGTCAGTGAAATTGAGAAATGCACCCCATGCTATAATAATAGTCCATCTTTAAAATGGTAGCTTTTATTTGTTAAAAATTAAAAAAAAAAAACAGGTAGAAGTTTAAAGTAAAATCCTTCAGCTTCTTTTAATGTAAAAGTAATATTTGATCACCATCCTGAAATGGTGTAATTTACCCCCTAAGCCTCTTCCAAGTAAACAATCCCCCCAGGATATCAGTTTTCTGTAGCAACACACTTAGGAAAAATAACATAGTTCATAAGCCAAGAATAAAATTCTAGTGCCCAAATATTTGCATAGGTAAACGTTTTCAAATTCATGTTCTACATGCTAAACCTCTTGGTGTTTATAAAGGTTTTTGCCATTAGCCTTCAAGTTTTTGTTGGACAGATGTGTAAAACCAATAATTACAAGTAGGGTGTAAAGAGAGAAAAACAAAGAGAATTTTACTCATTATTAGCACTTAAAATTATGCCTTGCTCTTGAGATGAAATGATTAAAAGATCCTGGGCAAAAGTAATTTGAATTTGACCTGTTTTCAGATCCATGTCTTGAATTTGTCAGGATCATTTCATGTGGCAGCAGGAGAGGAGCTGGCTGAGACCCAACATAATAGATACACCATTCTGGTGGGATATGATGGATGGTTTTTTTCTTTCCAATTGAGGTAACCTCGAGTAGACGTATATGAGATATTAAGTCTAAGACATCACAGCAATTGCATATGTGTGTATTAAAACAGCAGTATTAGACACATCTAATTATATCCACCACACTCAAAAAAACAAAAACAAAAAACAGTCAACTCTGAATACTTATTGGAAGGACTGATGCTGAAGCTGAAGCTCCAATGTTTTGGCCACCTGATGCAATCAGCTGACTCATTGGAAGACACTCTGATGCTGGGAAAGACTGAAGGCAAAAGGAGAAGGGGTGACAGAGGATGAGATGGTTAGATAGCATCACCGACTCAATTGCCACGAATTTGAGCAAATTCTGGGAGATAGTTAAGGACAGGGGAGCCTGGCGTGCTGTTTGGTCCATGGGGTCACAAAGAATCAGACATGACTCAGAGACTGGACAACACACCCCGTAGTCCTAAATATTGGGGAAACGTGAAAACTTTCTAACAAGATCAAATCAAAGGATTGTGTTTAAGTTTCTTTCTTTCTTTCTTTTTTTTTGTATCAGCTTGGTTATGTTCATTGCTTTTCTAAATTTTTTTAATTTTTAAATTGGAGTATAATTGCTTAACGATACTGTGCTAGTTTTGCTCTATGATGAATGACTTAGCTATTAATATATATATATATACATATATTCTCTCCCTCTGGACTTCCTCCAGCCCCATCTCCCATCCCACCCCTCTGGATCATCACAGAGCACAGAGCTGAGCTCCCTGTGTTGTGCAGAAGCTTCCTTCTAGCCATCTGTTTTATACATGGTGGTGTATATATGTCAATGCTACGCTCTCAATCCACCCCAACCTCTTCTGCCCGGCCCCTGGGACCACAAGTCAGTTCACTACATCTGTGTCTCTATTCCTGCCCTGCAAATGGATTCAAAACAGAAAAATAGAACCATCACATGACCGAACAGTCCCATGACTGGACACATGCCGTGAGAAAACCATAATTCAAAAGTTCTCATGTATTCCAATTCATTGCAGCAATATTTACAGTAGGACATGTAAGGAAGTCAAGTCACTCAGTTGTATTCGACTCTTTGCCACCCCATGGACTGTAGCCCACCCGGATTCTCCATCCATGGGATTTTCCAGGCAAGAGTACTGGAGCGGGTTGCCATTTTCTTCTCCAGGAGATCTTCCTAACCCAGGGATCGAACCCAGGTCTCCCGCATTGTAGACAGACGCTTTACTATCTGAACCATCAGGGAAGTCAAGTAGGACATGAAAGCAACCTAAATATCCCCTGAATGGATGAAGATGTGTCTAAATTTCATAGTATTTCAGCACATATGCATTTCATTGCACAAATAACTTCTAGAAAACTTCCCTGAATAATTTCTTGAATTTAAGTCATGAATACCATGGAGGCAAGAGGCAGATGGGCACCCCCCAGGGTAAAGCGATTGAAGGTTCATTCCCTGTGGGCAGAAACTCCAAGACTAGAATAACAGAACAATTAAGGAAGGAGACTAGTCTCTTCCCAGACCACATATTTCTTATTCCTGAGGTCAGGAGACCTCCTTGACCACACATGGGTGGAAAAGACTCCTTGGATGCCAAAGGGGAGTCACGTAAAGGGATTTTCCCTACCCAGATGCCTTTTCGAGTAAAATTCATCTTGGCTAAGGAACGCATCTGCACATGTGGGAAGATACTAAGATATACCAAATATGGACTGTGGACCAGGGAACTCAAAATGGCCAAAAGGAACCCGGAAGAAATGCCCCATGAAAGTAATGCAAACTGCCATGAGGGTGCAACTCTCTCACCCTGAGTCTACCCATGTGTCTGTCCACACGTACTGTACTCTTCCCTTTTAATAAATACTATAGAGGTTAAAGCGTCTGCCTCCAATGCGGGAGACCCGGGTTCAGTCCCTGGGTCGGGAAGATCCCCTGGAGAAGGAAATGGCAATCCACTCCAGTATTCTTGCCCGGAGAATCCCGTGGACGGAGAAGCCTACTAGGTTACAGTCCATGGGGTCGCAAAGAGTCGGACACGACTGAGCAACTTCACCTTCACCTTCATACTTATTTCACTACTTTCTGTCTGTGACAATTCTTTCCTGCAAATACGAAGGGCCAGGGCCCTTGTCACTGACCACTGGTCTAGTGGCCAGGATCTGTGGTGCTAGGACCAAGCCCAGTCTCTGGCTGGGAACCCAAGCCAAGCTCCAAACCATTGCAGGCTGAGGCCACCTGAGATCACCATCATTTCAAAGACTGAATCAACTGTTTTTCATGGTCCCAAAGTGAAAAAGTGAAAGTGTTAGTTGCTCAGTTGTGTCCAACTCTTTGCCACCCCATGGACTGCAGCCCGCCAGGCTCCTCTGTCCGTGGGACTCTCCAGGCAAGAACACTGGAGTGGGTGCCATTCCCTTGTCCAGGGGCTCTTCCCAAACTAGGGGACAAATCCATATTTCTTGCATTGCAGGCAGAGTCTCTACCAGCTGAGCCTCCAGGGTCCCAAAGAGAGAGACTATAGGCGTATATACCCAGCTCTTTTGTCAAATGTTATTTTTTGATTATTTGTTCTTAGAGATCCTTAATTTATTTTCCCCAGATACAGACAGGTTTTAGCGCTTCTATCTGACCCAAGGAGATTTTTCAGAGAAATTGTACTCATAGGAGAGAAGAACCAAGCTAAACAGTACTCACGTTCTGAGAAACTCTTCCATTGCACCTTCTCAGACATTTTCCCTTTGACAGAAAAAAACAAAAAAGATGCTATTCTGTTTCTGTCATTCTTCAGCATATTGTGTGAGACATGGCCTAGTCATTAAAACAATTTTTTTTAATTGAAATATAGTTGACTTACAGGGGCTTCCCTGGTGGCTCAGATGGCAAAGAAACTGCTTGGAATGCAGGAGACCCAGGTTACATCCCCAAGCCAGGAAGATTCCCCCAGAGAAGGGAATGGCAACCTACTCCAGTACTCTTACCTGGAGAATTCCATGGACAGAGGAGCACGGCAGACTCCGTTCCATGGGGTCACAAAGAAACAGACATGAGAGAGCCACTGACAGTTGATTTACAGTGTTTCAGGTGGTTCAGTTCCATACACACACATACATGTGAAAGCGAAAGTCGCTCAGTTGTGTTTGGGTCTTTGAGACCCCAAGGACAATACAGTCCATGGAGTTCTCCAGGCCAGAATGCTGGAGTAGGTCTTCCCAACCCAGGAGATCTTCCCAACCCAGGGACCGAACCCAGATCTCCCACGTTGCAGACAGAGTCTTTACCAGCTGAGCCACAAAGGTAGCCATATATATAGATAGATATGTATATTCTTTTCCAGAGTCTTCTCCCTTATAGGTTATTACATGGTATTGAATATAGTTCTTTGTGCTATACAGTAGGTCCTTGCTGTTTATTTATTATATATATATATATAATAGTAGACGTCTGTTAATCCCAAACTCATAATTTGGCCACCTCCCTCTTCCACTTTGCTAATCATTAGTTTGTTTTCTGTGTCTGTGAGTCTATTTCTGTTTTGAAAATAGGTTCGTTTGTCTCAATTTTTAGATTCCACACAGAAGTGATATCATATATTTGTCTTTCACTTCTATGATGATTTGCTTTACTAATCTCTAGGCCCATCCATGGTGCTGCAAACGGCATTATTTCATTCTTTTTTTCTGGGATTTACTCATCTCCTGCTCCTGCTAAGTCGCTTCAG
This sequence comes from Oryx dammah, assembly GCF_014754425.2. Classification (NCBI taxonomy): domain Eukaryota; kingdom Metazoa; phylum Chordata; class Mammalia; order Artiodactyla; family Bovidae; genus Oryx; species Oryx dammah. The sequence continues at coordinate 80,189,073 of NW_024070208.1, read as the reverse complement.
TCGTGTCCGACTCTGTGCGACCCCATAGACGGCAGCCCACCAGGCTCCCCCGTCCCTGGGATTCTCCAGGCAAGAACACTGGAGTGGGGTGCCATGTCCTTCTCCATATATGTGCTAATAAGCTTCATATTTGTTCACTATTATGCAGACTTTTAGGGGCTTCCCAAATTGCACAGTGGTAAAGAATCTGCCTGCCAATGCAGGAGATGCAAGAAATGCGGGTTTGATCCCAGGGTCAGGAAGATCCCCTGGAAGAGGAAATGGCAACCCACTCCAGCATTCTTGCTTGGAGAATCCCATGGACAGAGGAGCCTGGTGGGCTACAGTCCATGGGGTCACACAGAGTCAGACACAACTGAGCAACTCTCACTTTGACTTTATACCCTAATTGGTGGACATTGCCAAACCAGTCATCACTGTTGAGGATGGAGATTTCAGGGGTGCTAATGGTACAGTGGTAGTTCCTAAAAGTGGGTTTCAGTATGAAAAAGCCATAGCTGTTACCGATTGGTGAGTCATGACATATTCAATAGAGGAAAAGGCCTGCAGAAAAAGAGGTGTACAGAAACCCTGAACAATCACAGCAGTGTCTGAAAGGGAGGCATTGTATTTTAAGGAATTGAAATTGCTGTTGGTCATCAGCAGAGACAGTTTAAGTTGGCACCCTCATTTTGTAATATAGCTCCTAAAAATCAGTCAACACCTACTGACACCTGTCAGCCCTTTCGAGTATTTTTTTTTCTAAATTACAAGTAAGTCCAGTTACAAGTTTAGTTGGCATCTATTGATTTAGCGTCTTTGAAAGTGAAAGGTTAGACTGAAGTTTTGGGGGACCAGTGCTGAGAGGCAGATGCTTGGTTGTATGTTTTAAAGAAAGCCCTGCATTTCAGGAGATGTGTGTCGATTCCCTTTGAGAGTGGAGACCATACAAGGCACATCTCCACATAACGCGGGCTGAACGTTCAAACGGCTTTAGCTGGAACCCATTAGAATCTGTAACGTCCAGGACAACGTTTTTGGAGGAGATGGCAATTGTCTCAGGAACCAAATACCTGCCCCCATTCCATCCCCACCCCCACCAATTTAGCATTTTAGAAAAAAACAGTCGTGTCTTTCATTTTTATTGAGACCTTTCGGTAGTTGGGAATTAGAAGTAGAGCCTTCCCAAACATGATTTGAACCTTCAAGTGTTACATGGTTGGTAGAAATCTTGTTTTACAAATTAAGAACCTGAGTTTCAGCGAGATCCATAGTTTGTCTAAGACTCAACAGCTCGAAAGTGACACGAATGGTATTAACATTCCAGTGTGTCTCTAAAACCCGGGTTTTCACCGTCATTCCATTAATGACAAGACAGACTTTCTGCCATAAGCTACATGGCTACGCGTTTTTAGACACAGAGTTCTCCATTTCTGGGGTTTTCTCGTATTCTGAATCAACCGCAGGAGCGACATTGGACTATGGTCCCAGCTGTCTTGGTGGCAGAAGGACGTGGGGTGTCTGGATTCATAGGGTGATCACTCTTCATTGGTGCACTGAGGCACTCTGCGAGTGGACTCACGGCCAGGCAAGCTGTAGCACACCCAGGGTAGACTGGTTTGTTTATTGTGGAGTTGTTGAGACAGAGGGGCAGCTGTGAGCAGAGGTGAAACTTCAGAGCCAAGGCTTTCAGCTGTTTCTTTGCTGCTCCCATACATTTGTCAAGGGCTTTGTCCTGAGTGTGTGATTTCTTGATGATAACTCCTGAACTGCTGTAAAATGCTTTCAGAGCCTGAGATCAAAGGATCCCCATCAGAACTGATAATGCTCCGCTACATCTGAAGTTATAAACACTTTTCTTTTTGATGCTGTTGCCCTTCCCTGTTACTGTAGGGACTTCATGCTTATCACAGTTGCCTTTGGATGCTGTTTACTCTGGATTGATATATTAGTTATTAAGTTTTTACTGCCACATAAAAATTCCCATTTACTCAAGAGAGAGACTGTATATAAATCAGAAGTGAATAAAATAATGGCTTTAGTAGATGCGATTTATTAATATTATGACTTTAATTAACTTGTTCATAATAATGAATATGTGAATTACCCATGCTTCTGCCTGACAGATGTATTAGTCAGTGTTTGCTCACCTTGAACGTCTCAATGTATTAGATAGTAATCCACATTCAGTGAACCCCAGTCTAGTCAGGAAAAAATGAAGTTATACAAAACATAAATTTTAATTAAGTTTACTCATGATGTATAAGAGACAGTCATGTTATGGCCGATTATATGGTTTGCAGTCTGACTTTTTCCTCCCAGCTCTATTGAACTGTACTTTAAATACAATACAATTCACTCATTTTAGGTACATGCTGGTAAAGAATCCACTTGCAATGCAGGAGACCCTGGTTAATTCCTGGGTCGGGAAGATCCCCTGGAAAAGAGGTAGGCTACCCACTCTTCTGGGACTTCCTTGGTGCCTCAGACAGTAAAGCGTCTGCCTGCAATTTGGGAGACCTGGGTTCAATCCCTGGGTTGGGAAGGTCTCCTGGAGAAGGAAATGGCAACCCACTCCAGTATCCTTGCCTGGAAAATCCCATGGACCGAGGAGCCTGGTAGGCCATAGTCAGTCCATGGGGTCGCAAAGAGTCGGACACTACTGAGTGACTTCACTTTCACTTTCACCCACTCCAGTATTCTTGGGCTTCCCTGATAGCTCAGATAGTAAAGAATCCACCTGCAATGTGGGAGACCTGGGTTCGATCCTTTGTTTGGGAAGATCCCCTGGAGGAGGGCTTGGCAACCTACTCCAGTATTCTTGCCTGGAGAATCCCCATGGACGGAGGAGCCTGATGGGCCATGGAGGCACAGAGTTGGACATGACTGAATGACTAAGCACAGCGCATACATTTTAATCAGTTCAGTCACTCAGTCATGTCCAACTCTTTGCGACCCCGTAGACTGCAGCATGCCAGGCCTCTCTGTCCATCACCAACTCCCCGAGCTTGCTCAAACTCATGTCCATTGAGTCGGTGGTGCCATCCAACCATCTCATCCTCTGTTGTCCCCTTCTCCTCCTGCCTTCAATCTACAGTTTGGTAGATTTTGTTAATTTATACAATCATGTAATCACCACCACTATAAATATATAGAACTTTTCCATTATCCTAAAGAGTTTCTCATGCTCCCAGTTTTAGGAAATCACTGATATGCACTGATATGCTTTCTGTTGCTACTGTTTTATTTTTCCTATAATTTCATATAAATGGAATTTTAGGATAGGCAGCCAGAGAAAGAGGAGCAATAGAACTTTTTTCTTCTATCTATCTATCTAGAGCTTTATTTTGAGAAATTGACTCATTTGATTGTTATGATGGGCAAATCTGAAATTTGCAAGGCAGGAGGGCAGGCTGGACGTTTTGATAAAAGTTGAAGATCTGATGTTATGGTCTTGAGTTCAAAGGTAGTCTGGAGACAGAGCTCTTTTTTTTTTTTTTTCAGGAAACCTTAGACTTTTCAGTTAAGGTGTTCAAATGATTGGCTGAGACCCACCCATCTATTGCCCACCCATAGTGTGGAGGGCAATCTGCTTTATTCAAAGACTACTACTTTAAGCGTCAATCACATCTAAAAAATACATTCATGTCAACATATGCATGAGCTTTTGACCAAACAGCTAGGCACCATAGCCTACCCAACTGGCATGCAAAGTGAATTATCACATAGCCCTTTGTGTTTAATTTCATTCATTCAAGCATGATCTTTATGAGATTTATCCATGTTATTGCATGTTTTAATAGCACATTCTTTATATTATTCAGCTGTATTCCATAGAACAGTCATACCACAATTACTTATCTATTTACCAGTTGATGAAGGTTTGGGTTCCTTCCATGTCTTGTCTCATATCAGAAACACTGTCATAAGCCATGGCAATTAGGTGGCTTTTAATATGACTTTTTGAGTCACACTAAAAAGTGATCAATTTTACTCCATATATTGCTGCATCCAAATGGCTGTTTAATTATGTTTATTTATTCTTTATACTTTTTTGGCTGCACCACATAGCATGTGGGATTTTAGTTCCCTAACCAGGGACTGAAGTCACATCCCTTGCATTGGAAGCTTGGAGTCTTAACCACTGGACTGCCAGGGAAGTCGCACATATGGCCGATGTTTATATTGTCTTTAGCAGTTGCAGAGCATGTTTGCATTTTTGCATCATTTCATTTTTACCATATAATTATTTTAATAAAAAACATGCAAAATAATGTTTTTTTGTGCTTCCATAAAAGTTATTTCATTTCTCATTTAATATTTACAGCAACTCCATGATTTAAGTATTTTAGCTTCACTTTGCAGGTAGAAAAGGGGAAAGTTAGGAATATGTAGAGACTTGTCTAAAATGACTATAGTAGGAAGTTATAGGGGCCTCCCAGGTGGCTCCGTGCTAAATACTCTGCCTGCCAGTTCAGGAGATGCAAGAGACACAGAATTTTGATCCTGGATTGAGAAAATCCCCTTGAGGAGGAAATGGCAACCTACTCCAGGATTCTTGTGTGAAAAATCCCATGGACAGAGGAGCCTGGCGGGCTACAGTCCATGGGGTCCCAAAGAAACAGACACAACGTAGCAACTAATCAACAACAAAAACAGGAAATTACAGAGCTGGTTTCAGACCAGGATGTTTTGACTCTAAATCCAATTAACTTTGTTCACTGGTGACAGCCAAGGGTGTGCTCAGAGAAATGACAGAAATTGCAATAAAGTATTGGAAAGAGGCATAGTCAAACCTCGACGACATAGTCAAACCTCGACGACCCTGAAGAATTAATTCTCCTGATTTAGAAAGAGTATCAAGTCTTCTGCATACTTAAGGATTGGAAAAATTCAGTCTCCTCTCAGGTAGGTGCTGAAACCTCTCTGTTGCAAATAAGGAAAACTGAGGTCCACTGAGATTAAATCCTTTGCTCCAAATGGCGTAACTCATAAATGGTTGAGGTGAAATTAGAATTTATGGGTCTATCTGACTCCAAAGTGAATCCTCTAATTCAGGGGTCAGCCAGTGTTTTCTGTAAAGGGCTTGCTTGTAAATATTTTAGGCTTTATAGGCTGTGAGGGAAAAAATGGGAATATCATATAGGTGCTCACGTACGATATACTGCCTCTGTGAAAAGACTCAGCTTGTGTGTGTAGCGTGAAGCAATCCCACACATAAATAAATGGTGTGGTGCGTCCTAATAAACCTTCATACACAAAAATGGTGCATTTGGTCCAGGATCTGTAGGTAGCCAACATGTGCTCTGAACTACACTCTTGTTCCAGTTATTTGGGGGAGGGAGGTCTCTTTTCTAAGTTAGTTCTAAGTTATCGGATAAGTGGAAGGTATTAACTTAATGGCTCCTTTAGAAAGTTTGATGAAATGCCACTGAATACAACCCCCTCTTAGTGCCTCTTGTTTAGGGAAGTGCAGGAATAGCGGGAAATTTTCGTCTTAGGTAATATGAGGAGACTTAAGAGCTCAGAACACCGAGTTAGCTAAATAGAGGATGAGAGTTAAAACTGGAAAAGAAAAGCCAGATCACCTTTAATTCGCTAAAAATGGAACTTTGTTAGTCCTTGTCTGTATAAATCTTTGGTGTACCTTTTGATTCTATGAACAGTTGTTTAGTTGCTGTGTTTCTATGAATAGTGTGTGTATGTGTTAGTCGCTCGGTCGTGCCTGACTCTTTGCGACCCCATGGACTGCAGCCTACCAGGTTCCTCTGTCCATGAGATTTTCCAGGCAAGGATACTGGACTGGGTTGCCATTTCCTTCTCCATCATATGACTAAAGATGACATGAAATGATCCATAGATTTTCAAAATAAGCCATTGGGGAGGATTAGTTTTCTTTAAAAAAAAAAAAAAAGTTACTGTGGGTGTGTGCTAAGTCACTTCAGTCATGTTGGACTGTTTGCAACCCTATGAACTTTAGCCCACCAAATTCCTCTGTCCATGGGATTTTCCAAGCAAGAATACTGGAGTGGATTGGCACGCCTTTCTCCAGGGGATATCCCCCGCCCTGGGATTGAACTTGCATCCCTTACACCCCCTGCTTTGGCAGACAGATTCTTTATCACTAATGCTACCTGGGAGGCCCCAACTATTGTAATTCTGAAAAGAAATGCACTATATTTTTCCCTTCCTTTTCTTTTCTTGAATTTATATATTCTTCTCTTCTTAATGCAAATGCTACTTTTATTATTCCATTTTTCTTGCAGAGTTGACTTGCTATATATATATATATTATCTTCCAACCTAAGTTCAAACTGAAACAGTTCCTGTCTCATATTTGACATATCCTTCTGCTGCACAGAGTACCAACCATATGGAAAGCCTTCAATAATTGATTCTTTTTTTTTTTTTTTTAGCTTATTGAAAGGAGAAAAGAAAGACAAAATGGCCAAAAGTAAGTGCCTTATCAGGTGATACAAAGTAAGAATACTTTGTATGTCAGACCAATTGAATGCTTCTTATTGCTGCTGTTTGTCACAAACTTAGTGGCTGCAAAAACACAACCCTACTGTCTTACAGTGCTGGAGGAAGACGTTTCAGTGAACTGAAATCAAGGTGTCCACAGAGCTGTGCTCCTTCAGGAGGCTGAAAGAGAAGAATCAGTCTTTTTTTTTTTTTTCGCTTTTTCCAGCTTCACAGGCTGCCCACACCCCTCGCGCTTGGCCTCTTCTCACCTGTCTGACCTCTGCTTCTCTGACCACACCTCTGACTTTCATCTCCTGTTCTCTCCTCCAAGGGCGTCTGTGATGACGTTGGGACCACCTAGGTAATGCAGGGTTACTTCCTCATCTCGAGACCTTTCACTTAAGCACATCTGCAAAGTCCCTTTCGCCTGGAAGGTACCACGCCCCCAGGTTCGGATGAGGACATCCTTGCGGGAGCATCCTTCTGTCTGCCACAGCAGTGACGATGAGCACTGGAGAAGGGCAGGGAGAAGACCATTCTTAATAACACTATGTTCCTCTAGAGAAGTAAGAGAAACAACTGGAAGCATTTCCAAGGTGTCTCCGCCATTCCCTTGCAGTGTATCTGAAGTGACAGCCACACCAACGTCATCCGAGTTTGAGAGTTTATCAGCATGCTGGCGCTCTCCTCGTCTCTTTTAGCCAAGTAATTTGTACCATTCAAAATGGAGCTATTGTTAAGGAAATGATTTAAAGATGATTCAGATGTTGATGGTATTTAGCACCTACTGAAGGGATTTGTCGAATTGTCTTTGCAATGTTGCATGGCAGTATGTAAAATCTCTCTTTTCAAAGGACCATAAAGACGGTCCCGGACATGATGGTTCGACTTGGAATTCTTCGACTTTGCTATAGTGTGGAAGCCATACACGTGCAGTAACCACCGTACTTCAGATTTTGAACTTTGATTTCCTCCCCAGCTGAGGGTTCGATGTTTAAGGCTCTTGGGGATGCTGGGGAGAGGTGGCAAGGCACGCGATTACAAGGGCAAACAACCGACACACCAACCACCATTCTGGATCCCGACAACCCTGCAGCTTCTCACTTTCAGTACAGTGTTCAATGGGCTTCCCAGGTGGCTTGGTGGTGAAGAATCCACCTGCCAAGGGGGCAGACCCAGGAGATGTGGGTTTGATCCTTGGGTTGGGAAGATCCCCAGGAGAAGGAAATGGCAACCCACTCCAGTATTCTTGCCTGGGAAATCCCATGGACAGAGGAGCTGGGTATTCTATAGTCCATGGGGTCGCAAAAAATTGGGACTTGACTAAGAGGCTGAGCACACACACACACACGCACACACACTGTTCAATACTTTACACAAGATATTCAACACTTTGTTATAAAACAGCCATTGTCTTAGATGATTTTGCCTAACTATAGGCTAATGTAAATGTTCTGAACATGTCTAAGGTAGACTGGGCTTAGCTATGACGTTTGTGAGGTTAGGTGTATTCAGTGCATTTTTGACTTAAGATATTTTCAACTAACAGTGGATTTATCGGGATGTAACCCCATCATAAGTGAAGGAAAATCTGTATATAAAAATGCCCCATGTTATTACAGCTGTAGAACCCAACGTTGCAGATGTTATTTTTGCCTTTGTAATTGTTCACACTGCACAGTCAGTTTGACAGACACTAGATCTTTCAGAATTTCAGGGGGAAGGCCGGATAAGGATTTTCTCACCAAGAAAAGCAACCATCAGATGGAACTAACCTAGTCTGCGTCAGGGGACATGAAAGCAAACAGAATGATACTCTTTGCACAGGGTCCTTTAGATGAAGGGTGAGCAAAGTGATGAGCTGCACTCTGATTCTGAAGGGTCCCCAGGGGAAATTCCAGTGCCTTTGTGGTCAATAACCATCCCTACTGGTCTTCATCTGAAAAGATGTGTGAGCGGGTCCTTACCACCTGGAGGGTATCAAAGACAGTAAAGAGCCTAGAGTTCTGTATTGTAATGTAGAAACCGCTTGCCTGCATCATGCTGGCTGGACTGAGGTTAGTATGGAGGTGGGAGCTTCATCTCAACCGCTGAATCTAACAGCCAGACTGGCTCCCCAAATAGGTTACCACAATATCTTATGGCTCTGCCTTTGGCTGCAGAAAGTGTGAATAATGGGATTCTATTTTCAAAAGCATCAAGCTTCAGTTATTTCCATGTGTGGTTAATCTCTGGCAGGGATACCTATGCTGATGAGTAATTTCCCAAATTTCAAATCCCTTCATAGAAGGATATTTCTCAACTGAAACGCCAGGAAGCAGGACTTAAGTTAGACTTAAGAGCTGGCTGATGGGAAGGTTTATTAAATACTGAAACCCAGGAGATGGCAAAGTCTTTACTGAAGGTCTTTAATAACGGTTTAGGTGTTGTCTTGCCTGAAGGCAGAGAGGATATTTATAATGTGTTGAATTTGCATATGATGGATTTCAGGAGATCTTTGAGAGAAAGTCCTTAAGATACTCTTTGGGAAAAATAGGAAACGTGTGGACCTAAAGTAGTGAAGCTCTGTGTGCCATCTTTTTCAATAGCTGGTCATAATTTAGAGATGAGCTACTCCACAACGCTTCTGGCTTAAAGAAACTGTGAGGGGAAAAAAAGTCCATTTTAGACCTTTCTATGAGCTTTTGCGTTACGAAGTATTAAATCTACAGCTGAGAAATAGAGAAAACCATAAATTTCTCAAGGTCTCCACTCTATAGTAAGTCTTGGTTAGGAAGTTCATCCTAGCTTAATGTCAACCCGGGGAATCCCAGGCTGATAAACGTTTTCTTAATCTGTGCAGAATTCAAACTTTTGGCTTGTGGAAAAGTTAAGGTCTGCACAAGAAGAATACAGTCTCAAGCTTTTCCCCCATATTGGAAAGGATGTGCATGACTAGGTAGGAATGTCAGGCCAACAGCAAGAAGCAAGGTGGCTTTTTCTTTTTTTTTAATTGGAGGAAAACTACTTTGCAATGTTGAGTTAGTTTCTGCTATACAACAACATGAATCAGCTCTCAGTTCAGTTCAGTCGCTCAGTCATGTCTGACTCTTTGCCTCCCAGTGGACGCCAGGCTTCCCAATCCATCACCAACTCAAGAAGCTTGCTCAAACTCATGTCCATCAAGTCGGTGATGCCATCCAACCATCTTATCCTCTGTCATCCCTTTCTCCTTCTGCCTTCAATCTTTCCCAGCATCAGGATCTTTTCCAATAAGTCAGTTCTTTGCATTAGGTGGCCAAAATATTGGAGTTTCAGCATCAGTCCTTCCAATGAATATTCAGCACTGATTTCCTTTAGGATTGACTGGTAGGATCTCCTTGCAGTCCAAGGGACTCTCAAGAGTCTTCTCCAACACCAGAATTCAAAAGCATCAATTTTTTGGTGCTCAGCTTTTTTCATGGTCCAATTCTCAGATCCATACATGACTACTGGAAAAACCATAGCTTTGACTAGATGGACCTTCATTGCAAAGTAATGTCTCTGCTTTTTAATATGCTGTCTAGGGTGGTCATAGCTTTTCTTCCAATGAGCAATCGACTTTTAATTTCATGGCTGCAGTCACCATCTGCAGTGGTTTTGGAGCCCAAGAAAATAAAGTCTATCATTGTTTCCACTGTTTTCCCATCTGTTTGCCATGAAGTGATAGGACTAGATGCCATAACCTTAGTTTTTTGAATGTTGAGTTTTAAATGAATCGTCGATCTCTGTCTCTATCTCTATCTATCCCCTCTGTCTTGACTGGGGGGCTTCCCCACTGGTCCAGTGGCTAAGACTTTGTGCTCCCAATGCAGGGCCCCCAGGTTCTACCCCATGTTCTATCAGGAAACTAGAACCTTCATGCCACAACCAAGGTTGAAGATCCTATGTGTGGCAACTAAGATCTGGCCCAGTCAAAGAAATAAATAAAAATAAATAGCTTTTAAAAGAAGAAACATGGTGATTGAACTTTAGCTATATTGGCTTATTAAGTATTATCCCAGAAGAAGGAAACAGACTCTCCAAAAGGAAAGGGTATCCATCGGTGACTGTCTCTCTGTAACTGGACGGTTGCTCGGGCCCAGGAGCTTCCTTCCTTCCTTGCCTCTCTGGGCCTTTCCTTTATTTGCACTAGTGGAATCACTGCTTATCTTCACGGACTTCACCTGCCAGGTCAGCAGAGATCCTTGGACTTGTGTGTGCCTCTTTCTTGAGTAGAGCCCACGCTTCAAGTCACGTGCCAGTTCCCCTTCTTGTTAATGACGTGAGTCAAACCAAAGAAACCACACTGATATCTATGGATTGCACAAAGCTAAGAGTAGCTCCTACAGTGGATGGCAGTGTTAGAAGGCAAGCAGATGTGTAAATAGGTAAAAATATAGACCAGAAATAGAAAGAAAACGATAATGGCATTAATGTAATGTGTAATTAAGTAATGTGTAATGTCTTACGATTCAACTTTTAAGCATCAGTTAACTAATACAGAAGTTACAGCTTATCCTGTAAATAGGTAAAAATATAGACCAGAAATAGAAAGAAAAGGATAATGGCATTAATGTAATGTGTAATTAATTAATGTGTAATGTCTTACGATTCAACTTTTAAGCATCAGTTAACTAATACAGAAGTTATAGCTTATCCTGGGAGTGTAAAGCCTTAAACATCAGAGAAGAAAATGGGTCTTATCTAATAAAGGCCTCCCCTCAAAAGAAGCTGATGAATTTCTCAGTGGTTTGCAATAGTAGGTGATCACTGAACATTTGCACAAAGATTAAAGATCAAGTGTAAACCACAGGTTTCCTAAGACTCTTCAGCATTCTTTTTTTTTCCTCTCCAGTGATATCTCATTGCATTTAACCAGAGAGTTTCTCAGCTGGCTTGGTCTTCCTTGAACCTACTGTGCTTTTGTCTGCTTCCGTCTTAGAGACACATGGTGGTCACACGGCTTTAGCTCTCTTTCTCTTTACTTCCCTGGTTATTATATAATGTACTAGCCCAGCTCAATCCTTCAGTCCTATCCCATTGCTTTAGCCCTGGAAGACACTTTTTCCCCGAGGAAAACTTTCCAGGTGTAATTCTATTATAACCTGATTATTCATGATTTTCTTCAATATGCACACAATTCTATATTCACTTTAAACATGTGAGTGTGCTCAGTTGCTCAATTGTGTCCAACTCTGTGACCCCATGGACTGTAGCCTGCCAGGCTTCTCTGCCCATGGCATTTTCCAAGCAAGAATACTGGAGTGGGTCACCATTCCCTTCTCCTGGGAATCTTCCCATCCCAAGAATTGAACCTATGTCTCTTATATTTCCTGCATTGGCAGAAGGATTCTTTACCACTGAGCCACCTGGGAAGCTCTACGTTAAAAATAGATGATGCTGATAATTGCTTTTAGTTTCTGAATTGTACTGCAGTATTCTGTGCTTGTTGATGTGCAGCTTTGTATTGACTTCCTATGATATGCTCGATTTTGTGAGGACTGCAATGCAAAATAGTTATCTTTTGAGGAATATAAAATTAGCAGTATAATTAATGTTAACCATTTAACTTCCTCAAATTTTATTAATTCGTACATTATCAATAAATTGAGTTCTGTGAAGTACCACAGTATTGGGGAGAGGAGAGAAAAGGGTTCTAAATCAAATCCTATGTTGAATCCAATATTCTGATATTTGATATTCTGACCTAGTTTCTAGGAAAGTAGCCTCCAGTGGAAACCATCTTTGCAAACAACAACACTTGCCACAAATGTGCTAATTATAAAGGCATGTGTTGGTTTGTGCAAACAATGTATGGTAGTCAGTGTAGCCTTGGTTTGTAGACTGTTCCTGGTGAGCTCGTCTAAGTAAACAGAGTGCATTATACACGAGCTCTGTCCTCCAGGTTTAGAGTCTGTATCGCTTGGTCAACAACATTTAGACATGAAGAAATATTGACAACAGGAAGGGATCGTCTAGATATTTTCTAGGTTACTGCCAGGAATCTACAGATGATCTGGGAACTTGGGCTCCTTTTTAAGAACCATCACTTGAAATATGAGGAAGAAAATCATGACTGTATACATGTAAGCTTGTATAAAAAGCAAAGAATAAAGTGGAGAGAAATGAGAAGTGGTTTAGCACCACATAAAACCTGGGTGAGGAAGATCCCCTGGAGGAGGGCATGGCAGGCCACTCCAGTATTCTTGCCTGGGACATCTCATGGACAGAGGAGCCTGGCAGGGTACAGTCCAGGGGGTCGCGAAAGAGTCAGACACGACTGAGCAATAAAATAACAACAAAACCCAAAGATCCTCTGGACGGATCATGGCAGATCTCAGAGTCCAGCCTATCCCACGGCTTCAGTGTTCCTGTCTGGACTGAATCTGGAGTGCCAGGTCTGTGCCAAACCCTCCAGGACTTATTAAGAGCAGAGATTTGTGCCAGTCACTCTGGGTATAGAGATAGAGGGGTGACTGTCATCGTGGAGAATACAGCTAGCGATGGCCTGTCAAGCACTCATCACAGCTACTACAGGAGGCATGAGCACAGAGGACTCAACTGAGGGCTGGGCATCCACCCCAACCTACAGAGCTTGCAGGGAGGGGCCAACAGGGAAGATGTCGAGGGATGTGGAAGGTGAATCAGAGGAGCAAAGGAGTAAAGCAGGCGATATCAGAGAAGGGGTGCCCCCGGCAGGGCAAGAGCCCACAAAATAACCCAGATGGGAGCCAAAGCATGAACGTGCGGGGAGCTGCATGGCATATATGAATGGTGGCATGGGCAGAATCAGGGTGGTGTGACAAGCCTGTGAATATGTCAGATGGCAAAGCTGGGGCGGGGGTGCTCGGGGAAGGAGGCAGGTGGAAATAATACTGCTAATTAGCTGGCCTGCAAGAGGGAGCATCTCTGTGGGTTATCCAGCTGGGAGACACAACCCACAGCACTCGTACCCACCAGCCGCAGAGATGTAAACTCAGCACAGAAACCACACACATCAGCTGTTTGCGTGTTTGTTTGCAGCAAAGTAGGGGTTTATTCGCAGGGCACAAAGCGGTGGCCTGGGAGTCAAGTCTCAGATTCACCGCCTCCTGGTCGCTTTGTTTTTAATTTGTATACAATTTTTAAAGGTTATTTTCCATGTACAGTTATTACAAAATCTGGGCTATATTATCCATGTTGCATTATGCACTATGCCCTTGAGCCCATCTTATACCCGATAGCTTGTGCCTCCCCTCCCCCAATCTATGTTACAGCCCCACCCCCACCATAGCCACCAGTTTCTGTATCTGTGAGTCAGTTTCTTTTCTGCTGTTATATAGTTTGCATTTTTAGAGTCCATATATGAATAATATCATACTGTGTCTTTCTCTGTCTTATTTCGCTTGGCACAATGCCCTCTAGTTCCATCTATGTTGCTGCAAATGGCAAAATTTCCTTCTTTTTTATAAGTAGTATTTTATATATATATATATATATGTAGTATTCCATTATACATACAGCTGGGATTCAGCTGGTAAAGAATCCACCTGCAACGCATGAGACCCCCAGTTCATTTCCTGGGTCGGGAAGATCTCCTGGAGAAGGGATAAGCTCCCCACTCCAGTATAGAATACTGGGCTTCCCTGGTGCCTCAGCTGGTAAAGATTCTGCCTGCAATGTGGGAGACCTGGGTTCCATCCCTAGGTTGGAAGATCCCCTGGAGAAGGGAATTTACATCATCTGCAGAGCTGTCTCTGCATGCTGACTTAGTGTCTGACACACAGAGCTCCAAAAGGAATTCTCAGTGAAGCAAAAAGGAAGAGAGCATTTCCATAAAGAGGCAGAGGCTTACCAGTGTCAGTTGCTCTCAGAGCTTCAAATAAGGAGAGCACGCGCAAAGCATCCAGGGGGTTGCACAGCAGAGGCTTGGTGAACGGTGTGGCTGTGTTAAAGGCGTGTCAGTAGCCTGGATAGATTGAGGAAAGCAAAGTGGAGGCAAGCCATTTAGGAGCCTTCTCTGCTGGGGTGTTGGAAGAACATATAATCAGGAGAAGGGGTTCTGATGTTTGAAAGTGAGACCAAGGCTTCTGAAGAGCTTAAAGATCTCTGCAGAGACAGGGATATTGATGGAAACTGTCCAGCAGGCCTTTTAAGGTGGAGCTGGGTTCCTGGGGGCCTGGGCTGGGAGCACGTGCCTCACACAGATGTGGGCCTGGCGGCTGGCCTAGCCTTACCTCTGGCCCTTCTCTGAGGCTTCCTCGGAGACCAGTCACAAAAGCCTATGTCCTGAGGGCCTCTCCTTTCTCTTCCTTTGGCTGTGTCGCAGGATAGGAAAGTCAATAATATTCACTTTTTCCTTTTTCTTTGTCTATACATAGACCTGGGTTTCCCAGGTGGTGCTAATGGTAAATAATGTGTCTGACAATGCAGGAGACATAAGAGATGTGGGTTTGATCCCTGGGTTGGGAAGATGCCCTGGAGGAGGGATAGGCTACCCACTCCAGTGTTCTTGCCTGCAGAATCCCATGGACAGAGGAGCCTGGTGGGCTGCAGTCCATGGAGTCACAAAGAATTAGACATGACTGAAGTCACTTAACATGCGCACACACACATAACTAACATTTGAAAGACTTCATATTCTCCGTAGCATGGCTTTTCACCCATCATCCTTATCTGTCCTAATATATATTTGCCCCAACATCTTCTGTGCTTTGTCTGAATTCAAGATGATTAATTGAGACTCTTTCCTCTGAGCATGTGTACTGGACTAGTCTGGAGCCCTACCTAATAACCTCAACTGTCTTGTGAGCTGCCATGTTGGTTTATCTGTTCTGCTTCTGGATGCGTTTCCTCCTTAAGACTTCTTGTAGAATTATCTGATCACAGAGTCTAGGGGAACCTTGGTTGGTTGGGCGAAGATCTTGACCTCCTGCCAAAGTGCTCCCAGGCTGGCCCTGACAAGTAGTTGAAACACTCCTGGTGATGAGAAGCACATGTCTTCAGACGGCAACTCATCTTGTTTTCAGATGACTCAAGTCCCTAGAAAGTTCTTCCCTTCTGTTGGACTAAGATCAACCTCTCTATAATTTTCACAAGGTGGTTTGATTTCTGGAGCAACAGGGAGAATTTAATCCTCCAATCTGACAACTCTAAGTATTTGGCGAGCATGTTACTGTGAGCATGTTACTCTAAATCTCTGCTTTCTTAGGCTAAGCCTCAATGCTAAGGTCTCAGTGCCTCCACTTTAGGTTTTTCAAAGTGAAAGAAAGTGAAGTCACTCAGTCGTGTCCGACTCTTTGCGACCCCATGGACTGTAGCCTACTAGGATCCTCCGTCCATGGGATTTTCCAGGCAATAGTCCCGGAGTGGGTTGCCATTTCCTTCTCCAGGGGATCTCCCCAACCCGGGGATCAAACCCGGGTCTCCTGCATTGTAGACAGATGCTTTACCGTCTGAGCCACCAGGGAACTCTTCCTCAAATGTCAAGTTTCCTGCCTTTCACTGTCTTGGCTGTACTTTTCTTAAAGCCCCGGACACTGTTATAACTTCCTGAAAAGTGAGGGCATTGGCGATGGAACGAAGCCCTCCAGGTGGTGGTTGACCAACCACACCCAGAACGATCATCGGCATTTTCTATAATTGACAAAGATTGCTCGCAACTTCACTCATCAGGTGTCCTTTCCCCTGGAGGCTTCTCTCGCCAACCACAGCTTAGCCTTCTTTATTCTTACCCTGATCTTGTTGTCATGATCGATTTCTTCATTCAATATAAATGTCCTGACATTCTCTAAGTGTTCTGACGCACAGAGTGCATGCCAAGTCGCTTCAGTTGTGTCTGACTCTTTTGCAAGCCTTTGGGGTGTAGCCTGCCAGGCTTCTCTGTCCATGAGGATTCTCCAGGCAAGAATACTGGAGTGAGTTGCTGTGCGCTTCTCCGGGGGAACTTCCCAACCCAGGGACTGAACCTGGGTCTCTTGCACTGCAGGCAGTCTCATTACCACTGAGCCACCAGGGAAACCCCAGGACAGGGAGAGCTGAGTAACTGTGCAGAGACCACGGGGCTGAAAATACTGGCTCTGGTCCTGAAGGATAAGCGTTCTCATCCCTGATCCAGAAAAATAAGAGAGGACTGAGGTGAAGAGGCCGTTCAGAGGAAACCAGGCTGATGGAGGTGACTTGTGATTTTGGAGCCGGCTGTGTAGACACCTGGGGAAAGAACAGTTGAGGAAGAAAGAAAAAGCAAAGCCAAGCAAACAGCTGAGAGGAGGGAAGTGAGAGGAGGCAGGACACGCCGGTGTCGTCGGGCCGTCACCAGGATGCTACAGAGAGGCAGGTGCAGCTTGTGAGCAGAGAATGACGCCCTTCTGGGGCTGGGCCCAAAGGCAGAAGGTCGGGGCTAGGCTGGAGGCTCCTGCAGCAGGGGTCTGGGGCTCAGGCCAGGGGCCGTCGGCAGAGGGGGAGACATGGCCAGACTGTGGATCCTGTTTAGAGTAGAGTCAGCGTGGTTTTTCTGATGACATGAGCATGGGTGAGGGAGAGAAGAGTAGGTGATAATACCATTAAAAACTGTCCTAGGCAATAACCTTAAACTGACAGAAAGGGGCACGTGTAGTTCAAGGGCTGCTTGCTCACATATTACCCTGTTAGCTTCACGTCTCCTCCCGCTCTTGGTATGGGTCTGTAGTGTAATACACATAAACGATATCATTTGTGTCCTGAATCCCTGGAGCACAAGTTACTTTTGTATGGCTCTTTACTCCTAAATATATCAGTATATTTTCTAAGACTAGGGGATATTCTCATAAATCAAAGAATTAATCTAATTTTTCCTGGTGGGGCCCACTGTACCACGTGCTTGCCAATCACTTGAGATGAAGGATGCATTGAGATGTAGGAGTTACTCTTAGATGGCAGGAGGAAGCCGGTGGTTTAATTTTTTTTAACTTTTTATTTTATATTGGGGCATAACTGATTAACAATATTGTGATAGTTTCAGGTGGACAGCAAAGGTACTCTATTTTATATTGGGGTATAACTGATGAACAATATTGTGATGGTTTCAGGTGGACAGCAAAGGGACTCAATTTATTTTATATTGAGGTATAACTGATTAACAATATTGTGATGGTTTCAGGTGGACAGCAAAGGGACTCAATCATGCATACAATGTATCCCTTCTCCCCCAAACTCCCTTCCCATCCAAGCTGCCACCTAACACTGAGCAGAGTTCTTTGTGCTCTGCAGTAGGTCCTCGTTGGTTGTCCAACTCAAATACAGCAGTGTGTACATGTTCATTTCAAACTCTCTAATTAGCCCTTTGGGGGGTTTAACTTTTGATGTGTGAGATTTGAATCATCTATTCCCACACTCAAGAAAATGTAAAATAGTTAACTGGACAAGAGTTCTGGGATTGTGGGAAAAATCTAGACCGACCTAGGGATGTTTTACGGGACTGAGATCTGAGATAGTTTACCAAGCAGTTCCTTATGTCAGATTTTCTTCCCATCCTTTCTTCAGTTTGCTGGGTGTCCTAACTTTCAGATTATTACATTTGACGATAATACACCTGTTACCTCTCAAGTGTGTTGGTATTTATTATTGATTTTTACTTTTGGTATCTGTTGTGTACTTATTTTGGAAGAATTATGCAATCTAAGGGATCTTTCTATCTTTAAGATTTCTACTTTTTGAATAAAGCACATCAACTAAAGCATTCTTAAAGGTGACAATAAGATCACAAAGTGATCAAAAATGCGAAATTGTTTGAAAAATCTTTAAAGGAGAGGAGAAGATATGCCTTAAATGTGACATTATTAGTGACACCTGACAAAAAGGCACTCTGTCAGCCCCTGGGACTGCTTCAGGCTTCTCTAAGTAGTAGGTGAAAGTGAAAGTGAAAGTGAAGTCGCTCAGTCCTGTCCGACTCTTTGCAACCCCATGGACTGTAGACTACCAGGCTCCTCCGTCCGTGGGATTCTCCAGGCAAGAGTACTGGAGTGGATTGCCATTTCCTTCTCCAGGAGATCTTCCCAACCCAGGGATCAAACCCGGGTCTCCCGCATTGCAGGCAGATGCTTTACCAGTAACTAACCTCAAAATTAGAAGGCTTCCTGTTACTGTGTTCCACCAGGCCACGCAGAACTTGGCGTCCTAAAACTTTCACTTGAACAGCTGGGAAAAGTGAGGCAGGCTTGTTGAGTTGGTTAATCCATTTCAGAGGACATAAAAGAATTTTATCATTGATTATGGAGAATAAAGACCAGGGGGTAAGATTCAATACATACACACTTACAACCAATTACTTTTAGGTTTTAATTTAATTTGGTTCGTTGCTTGAAGCCAAACTTTGTCCCAAACTAACGGACAGATTCTCCACTTGCAAAACTTTTAATTACTTAGGAGTTCTCTCAGAAGAGAATCAAGCTCATGTTTTGCCTCTCATCATAATCCTTGGATAAAGGCAGGCAGGATCCTTTTGAGAGATGAAGCTTTTGAAGGAAAATGCATATGTAATTGGTTCTGTGGTTTGGAAGAGGAGGAAAGCGATTTGAAATTGGTGGGCCTCATTTAAGGTTTAAAATGTAAGTTTTAATCAAGCGCAGATCTTAAAGCATAAGGGTCACTGCCAGTGATTCATTGTAAGGTAATTTAGACTGTATTTCAAGTGTGTTACATTATCTCTCAAGTTCCTTGCTTTAGCCAGATTCACTGTAACAATTCAGGGGGAAGTATCAATTGAAACATGATACATACTGAAAAGATGTTCTTTTCTTTGTATAAAAATTGAAACGACATGCTGACCTATCCTGATTTGAATTGCCTGTTTTCCCACTGAAATAAATAGAATACTTTCATAAAATAATTATTTTATATAATGAGTTATTATCTCCAGAGCAGAAACTGAGTCATCTTTTGTGAATCAACTAAGATACAATCATTTCCTTTCACGAGTCCACAATGCCATACACAAAGGATGACCTATTCATAGTAAAGTTAGTGTCATTTCAAGATTTATCTTTAAATAGTTCATTCATAAGGCTTAGGACATCATCTGATCAGTAGATTTCATTTAATAAACATGCATTGACTACTTGCATTTCCACATCCCATGCTTGATGAAGATGATGAGAGCTTTGCCCAAAGTGAATCCTGCAGTCCAGAGCAAGAGAGTCTCAACTGGGGGTGATTGTTCAGAGTTGGGGGCATTTGGTGCCATCTGTAGACATTTTTGATCATCAGGACTAGGGTAAGTGTCCAGTGAGTAACAATCAGGGATACTATGAAAGGTCTCATAATAGGCTGGACTATCTCCCGCCACAAAGGATTAATAGGTACAAAATGAAACCGGTGCAAAGACTGAGAAATCCTGGTCTAGAAGAGGCAAAACATGAACAGTTACAACTCATTAAGCACCAACATGGAGCTGTTGCTTTTAACATGACTTCACAGCTTAGAGGAGGTGGCATTTGATCTTGGCAACGGGGAATTCAGTCCCTGGGTCACGACGATCCTCTGGAGAAGGGAACGGCTACCCATTCCAGTATTCTTGTTTGGAGAATTTCTTGGACAGAAGAGCCTGGTAGGCTGGAGTCCACGGGGTTGCAAAGAGTTGGACACGATTGAGCCACTAACACATACGTAGTGGGTAGAGGTGTGGTTATAAGCAAGACTTCCTGAACAAAGTATCTTCTTAGTCTAGCCTTATATGCTGAGTAGAAATTCATGTGACAGATGAAGAGAGCTGGGTTTTCTAGTGGAGGAAACTCCCTAGGCAGTCACAAACTCAAGAGACTAGGGAGGTGAGTAGGTCATGAGAACACGAATGGGATTAATGTTCTTATAAAAGAGGCCCCAGAGAAGTCTCCCTGCCCACCGCTGTGTGAGGACACGTGGAGAAGAAGGGCCTCCCCAGACACTGAGTCTGCCAGCACGCTGGGCCCAGACTTCCAGTCTCCAGAACTGTAGGCGGCTCGTAAACAAGCGTCTCAGTCCGCGGTGTCCTGTGGTAGCAGCCTGAATAGAACAAGGCAGTTGGAGTCCACTTAGAAGGTCCTCTCATTAGTGACAAAGATGCTGTGCCGAAGATGACAGACGTCAGCTTGCTTAGGGTCCACGGAGCTGGGTGATGTAGAGGTCACTGGTCATCTCCAAGAGGGCATTTCTGAGGAGGGGTGGGGGGTGGGTTGACAGTGGGATAAGAAGAGTCTAGGGAGAGTGGAGATGTGAGGGGTGAGTGTGCTGCACTCTACAGGGATACATGCCTGAAAGTGGAGCGAGAGCTAGAGGGGAAATAGCAATGCTTAACGCTGGAATTGTGTGGCGAGGTTGCCCAGTGGTTAAGGCGATGGATTCTTAATCCATTGTGCCATGCATGCATAGGTTTGAATCTCATACTCATCTGTTTGCTGAGTTCAGTTGGACATGAATTTGAGCAAACTCCAGGAGATAGTGGGGGGCAGAGGAGCCTGGTGGGCTCCCAGTCCATGGGATGGCAAAGAGGTGGCACAACGTAGCGACAGAACACCAACAAAGCTGGAATTGGTGTGGGTAGGCTTATCTGCTACGTGGGCAAGGCCAGCGGTGCTATCTCCTCCAGTTTCTTTTCATAGTTGACATTGCTATTTTTGAGATCAGAACCGTTAATTAAGGCTGGATTGAACCATCTACCTCTCTTAGACATAATACGAAGAGCCTGAAAGGATGTAGGCTTGATTGAAAACATTCAACATTTCAGCTTCGATGCAACAAAAAGAACATTCCTTTTGGATTAGATGAACCTCTGGTGGGAAAGCGGTTCATCCTCAGAGACCAGCATTTGAGAAGTATGGGTGCAGTTTGTTTTTCGTAGAGGGACGTAAGGGGACAAAGACAGAAGCTGTGAATTGCGCAGCAGGAGGCAAGATGGAGGGGACTTTTTCTTAAAAGTTGTTGCTGGTTTTAACAACAGAGTGGACAGAATGAAAAGCAGGAACCCAGCCCAGAGAGGAACTTCCCGCGTGGTGGGTGGAAAGCTTTTAATTATAAATGTTTGGTTGGAGGTGGGAATACTCTGATCAGAGTTTCTGCTGATGCATCTTTATCTAAAATGAGAGAAATGGTTGCAGAGAGGGTCTTTCAATAGGAGCCACGCTCAACTGTCCAAAAGAATCCTATGACTTTCTGTAATACAGTCATTTGTTATCCATCCTGTGCTGTTATACTTGTTTTGTTCATTTCTTGCTGTTAAAGTGCTTCCACTGACTTCCTAGACTCTAGATACTTAGTGCCATGTTCTTTTCTCAGTAACGCTTCATACTTAACAGCAGCCATGGAGGTGCTGGGTACATAACAGCCGGCCAAACATGGTTTGAAATTGAGCTGAACTATACACACTGGAATCCAGAATGAAAAGAAGGGAGAAGCCATCCAGATATGATAAAATGAATACACACATCTGGTATTTTTACTGGCTTAATTTAATTAAAAGCCTATAAAGCAAGCATCTATGGACTGTTTCAAATCTACTGTCATTAAAAGCTTCCAGAACATCGGTGTTCATTTATTGGGCGCCTTTTAAATACTCTGAAGGAAATAAATCCAGGCTTTAGGAGTGGACTCCACAACAGCAGATCTAAAGAGTAACTCCTGCCTTGCACACAGTCCCTCCTTGGCTGGTTCATCTGTTGCATGGGCAAAGCACACCCTGTTTCCCAGGGATGATGCAAAGTGTGAGTCAAAGTGAGCACCTGTGCTCTTTCTAGAAGGAGGGATCAGGTTGCTTGCTTTGTTAAGTATTCCAGAAAACACTTTTCAGTGTGTTTACATCTTGATACAGAAGAGCAGCGGTCCCTAAGCTTTCTGACACCAGGGACCTATTTTGTGGAAGACAATTTTTCCATGGGCCAAGGAGTAGGAATGGTTTGGGGCTAATTCGGGTGCATCACCTTTATTCTGCCCATTTTATTTCTTTTATTATTACATCAGCTCCACCTCAGATCATCAGGCATTAGATCCTGGAAGCTGCAAAGCCCTGCTAAAGGGATCGTGGCGATTCATCACCCTCCTCAGTTGGAAAATAACTGTTTTCAAAAGTCGCTTAAGGTAATATGCTAAAGATGACTGTTTAGATATATTTAATATAATGACTTTATTATATTTGGTTCTCTTTAGAATTAGGTCGAACCATTTGAAATTATATTTATAGGTCAAAAAGTTGAGTATTGGCACCTTCATCTGGTTCAAACAGAGCCACCTTCATCTAAAAAATACATTTCAAATTGTCACCTAAAAATAGAAATATTGGGCCTGTGTATATCCTGCTGTGAGCCATTGGCCTGAATAGCATGCTTCCAACATGGAGGTAGGTATTTTTCCTATTACTTTGAAAGGGTTGACTGAAACAATGTTAAATTATTGTGTAATCCCTCCATAAACTGGGAACTGATGGCAAGACTTTTTTTTTTTTGAGTCAAAGTTAGATCAGATGAAGATATTTTAAAATACACAAGCAAGGCTACAGGCACTGTTTAGTAAAGCTCATCAAAACCTACAGTGAAGTTTATTCGGAGGTTAGAGATGGCTTTTACACTGCCTGTTTAGAAAAACCTCAAAAAAACCTTATCTTAGGAGACACTGACTCCTTTGAGAAGTACTATTATCTTTTCTGCATTAAATAGAACAAATCAAGTTCCAAATGCCATATTGAAGTTACTGTGTTTTTGCTGTCTTTTTTATTACATGAAGAAAAGACTCAGAGTCTTTCTCTTTGCCTTTGAGTGTTTTATGGAGGAAGTCAGGCATTATTTTGTTTATAATTAAAGACCATGTACTAAAGCACAGTTTGAATAAGCAACTTTAATTAATCAAGGAACAAACTCCACAACGTTCTATGCCCATGTTTCAGTTTCTAAGAATGAGAGAAAAGGGCTTTCTCCTTCCCTCCTCCTCTGAGGTTAGAAGCAGGTCAGGTCAGTAATTGGAGCTGGCTAGTCATCAGCTGGTTTGACCTGCTAGGCTAGAATTTTCTTTACTACGGTAAAGTGTAATCAGAAAACCAGATGTATCTCCATCCTGAGAGGGAAGCATAATGAAAAGCAGGCAGTTCATTTATTTTTTTCCAAGCCTTTCAGATCTTCATTCAGCCATTTGGGGCTTGAGTTTGCTGTGGACTGGACTGCAGTGGGAGGCTTTATTTTATTGCGTCATAAGTCCGGAGATGGAGAGATTGAAATTCAAATGCTTGTGATGTCTCAGATCTTCCAGTTCCCTCAAACGTTGATAGCTATTATGTGCTTTTTGCCTGAAAACAAGTGAGATTTCAAATAAGACTGTGAGGCTGCAGTGATACGCTTGGTCTGATAAGAGCATCTCCCGAGGTCCCTATAGATGATGTCTCAGTGATTGGGGATGGGAAACCCTGCCCTTCTGAGCAAGCGAGGTGGGGGTCAGATACAGTTTGAACAAGCATATTCAGTAGAACTTTTGTTTTCATGACAAACTACCTCATTCTATATCCGTCTCTGTACATCGATTTATCGGAAAGTCTTCCACACACTTCCCAATGTCGTTCCTCATTAACTGTGTATCCTAGTTTTCATAAAAGAGGTCATCTAAGAGTTAATTTTTTAAATCAATTTTTCATACACTGTTTTGTACATCATGCCGTAGGAATGTTTATTTTTTATTTTTTTACGTAAACAGATTTGGACTATTTTCCAAACATTAGCTATTCAAAAGCTCTCCCTCAAAGAATGAGAAGACTATTTATTGGAAGCATAAATGAAGAAAGAAAAGACTTCAATTTATGAAGCCATTAGTCTTGAGGGAGATGTTTTAAAGACTGCAGTTAAGGAGAATGCCTCACCACAAACTGCTGGAGAGACTCTCCCTTCGACCTGTGAAGGGCTTCGTCACACGGGGTGAAAGGGTCAGTCCCACGTTTTACCTCGAAGTCATTTCCACCGAAGCTGGGTCAGGAAACGATCTGAAGAAATCAAAATGCCTAAGTAGCCTCCACATAGGAGTCGAAACTGGAATGTGGCCTAGGATACAGAAGAGGAATCTGGGGTTCTTTAGTTTCCGACTGTGATTTAGTGGAGGTGTTGAAGGAAGGAAGTGAAGCCTGGTGGAATCGATTCTTTCATGTGGCTTGGATATGGTTTAAAGAATTGGTTGGGAGCAGGGAGGGAGAGGGTAGAAGAGATCGAGCAAGAGATCTGGAGAACTAGCAGCCAAAGCGTGTATCCTCCACGTGGTCTCACTCAGATGTCACAGATACTCAGTTACTGGACCATAGGAAGCGCAGTGGATGAGTCTGTTTATAGATCAAGGGGAGAGCCACTTACGGCTTCCCAGGTGGCTCAGCGGTAAAGACTCTGCCTGCCAGTGCAGGAGATGAGGGTTCGGTCCCTGGGTCGGGAAGATCCCCTGGAGAAGGGAATGGCAACCCACTCCAGTATTCTTGCCTGGAGAATTCCATGGACAGAGGAGCCTGGTGGGCTACAGTCTATGGGGTCACCAAGAATGGGACACAGCTGAGCAACTCAACAACAACAACAACAACAACAAAGATACCCACTTAGTTATCAGAATACTGGAACCACAGCGCACGAGTGTTATCTGTGAGACGGGAGGCTCTTCAACTCTCCGGCTCAGTCTTCTGTATCAGGAGTGGACCCTGGCATAAGACTTTGAAAGGGGGAGGTGTTGAGGGCACCCCAACCATTTTGTTTTGTTGAATATATACTTATTTTTTTGAAGTAGAGTTGACTTACAATGTTATATTAGTTTCAGGTGTACAGTGAAGTGATTCAGTTACACATATTTTTTCATATTCTTTTTCCATGATGGGTTATTACAATGTATTGAATATAGTTCCCTGTGCTGCCCAGTAGGTGCTTGTATACCTAGTCCATATATAGTGGAGTGTGGCTTTTGAACAGACACCTTTTTCTGGTTTGTCAAAAGTACCTTAAGGAAATAAAGGCACAAGGAAATAGTAAAACAGCAGTGAAAAAAGCCAAAACATTGAGATACCCGCCCGAGTACAGGTCTCACTTTCCATCCATCTTTTCTAGGCTCTTCCCCAGTGATGAGTCGTGGCTTTTCTTGGATTGGCCCTGGGAAGGATGATTATAACATGACGTGTGTCTCCAACCAGCTGAGCAACCGTGTCCTTCTTCACAGAGGGTCCTCCCCCTCTTCTCTCTCAATGTGAGCTCCTAATGTTTCCTACTTCTCTGCATCTTTCTCATCCCATCAAAAAGATGCCTGTTGGGGGCACCATTCCGTCTAGGGCCCGCTTCCTAAGACAACTGCTAAGCCCTGAAATTGATTCCAGCTGATGTGACACAAGTCAGATCCCTGGTTCAAATCCCTAAAAAACTCAGAAAGGACTTTTGAAGCCTCTGTCAAAAAAGGGGTGAAAAGCACACTGCATTTCGGTCCTGCAGACATCTAACTTGAGCCACTATAATGTCAATTCCACATAGAATTAAATGCTTTTACATACCTGTGGACACATCTCCCTTCTTAATGTTCTGTTTTATCCCATTAACTATTTTATTCCCATTAAGGAAAGCCCATTTTTTACAAGCACATGAAAAGCATGAGTAAGTCATATAAAAATTTTAACCTAAAAATGAGTATTCCGTTTAAGATAGAACTGAGGCCTCAAAAGATGGCAGATGTATAATTGAATATTAAAAACAGAGAAAATACCCTCTGCCTCTTAGAGAAACACAAGCAGCTGAATCATCTTGGGTTAAACCTCAGCAGGTCTATCAGATTTGCCTCTTTAAAAATGTTTCAAGGGGACTTCCCTGGTGGGCCAGGGATGGAGAATTCTCCTGCCAATGCAGGGTATGCGGGTTCGATCCCTGGTGTGAGAAGTCCTCACGTGTCTCGGGGCAACTAAGCCCGTTTGCCACAACTACTGAACCTGCACGCCCCAGAAAGACCCAGCACAGCTGAAAGAAAATAATTAAAAAAGAAAATGTTTCACATATCTTAAAGCTGAATATTCTTATCTTTACTGCAAATACATGGTAATTTCAGTCAGAGCCCACATAGTATTCTCCTTAAGAATGTAAACTCGTTCTTGTTTGTTCTTAATTCTGTATCAGCGTGTAGTTTTAAAACCAGTAGTATTTTTGGAAATACTACTGGAAATAATACTAGTAGTATTATTAGAAATTGAAAGGATGACCAAGTAAGGTATAAAGATAGAGGGAAAATCCACAATTCAATATTACGATAGGATGTGACTGAATCTTAATTTCATGAGAATTAAAGCTTATGAAAAGACATTTTAATGTCTTATCCACAGGAAAAACTGACATGGTTCTTTGTCATGATACTTATGTTTAGTAGCTAAAAGAATAAACCTTTGAGCAAAGTACATAAATGTAAAATTCTCGTTTTAAATCCAGTGTATGGAAGAGCAAAGACAAGTCACAGTCAAATTAGAGTGCTATTTCCTTTTAGGGGAGTGGATTTGGAAGTTGCTTTTTCTAACTGGAAATGTAGATTTTTTTACTTTCATTTTCCCTCTAGAATAGTACTGGGGAATTGTTTTGACTTCACTTACGAATCAACATAAATGCTGATGAGTCAGAAGAAATAATGCTTGTCTCATTAGCATTTGAATACAATTATTTTTAATAAAGTCATATAATCTTATATCTATAATTACATATTATATAATTTAGTGTTCTTAAAATAGAAGGGGGTATCATCACTGTCAAAAGAGAAGGTATACCCAAACTAAATGGTAATTGGTTCCAATGTATACAAAATAAGCATGGAAACCTAAAAGAAAATCATTATAAATAAACTGAAGAAGGCATTGTTGCCTATTTAAATAATAGTTAGGAACTTTGAGGAAACAAACTGATCCTATTGAAGTTCTTCTCCTTAGAAAATAAAGTGAAACCCATTCAGTCGTGTCTGACTCTTTGCGACCCCATTGATTATACAGAATACTGGAGTGGGTAGCCTTTCCCTTCTCTAGGGGATCTTCCCAACCAAGGGATCGAACCCAGGTCTCCCGCATTGCAGGTGGATTCTTTACCAGCTGAGTCACAAGGCAGACCCTCTCCTTAGAAAGAAGACACTGCAGCTTTATTTACTTAGCTGTTGTATGTTTTTTAGCTGTTAATACCTCATTGAGTCAGGTGATGTAACATTTTTAAGCATATTCCAACCAGCCTCTGTCTCCATCTTCTCATCCCATCATCACCCACTTCTCAGGATGGTCTCCGAGGAACCCACAAGAGGGAGAGTTTGGGAAAGGCTGACTCAGGTAACACTGAGGCTGCTCCCAGGGTTCTGATCTCGGGTCGGGTGTAGGGAACTGTGGGGAAGGGCAGGCTGGCTATTTATTACTGAAGCAACAAGCTGATCAGTTTACTCTACCAACCTCAGTGTGCGATGTAGCTTAACAAATCACCAATGGGAAAGCCTGTGTAAATATCATTGACTGGGTTGTCACGTGTTTGCACTAGGATTTACTGAAGCACAGATTTGGAAAGCATGACCTGGATTTGTCATAAATCTTGGGTTTATAGGAGTGGTTAAGACCAATATTTTTAATCTATCTCTTTTTGGCACAGAGCTACTACTCGGTTCAATATTGAATCCTATTTTAATGTTTCAAGGTGTCAACATTTGGTTTTGCTGAGCAGGTAGGTATATGGAAATTATCCAAGGGAAGTGAGGATACAAATGAATGAGTTGGAAATAGTCAATATATCATGCATGTCTTTGTGGGTAGAATCTGAAGTTTTTCAAACAAAGCCTCAAAACTCATCCATGCAAATAAGTACTGTCCTTCAAATACCTTCCTTAAGATTTAGAATTTATCTAATGATATTACTCACATCTTCTCTGGGAATTGCTTTCAGAGTCAGTTTATGAGCCGAATAACAATCTATCTATTTCTTTGCGGATGGCACCTATTTCAACCAGAGTAGCATTCCACAGCTCGATTATTCACCCTCCTCACCACACTTGGCTCTGAATAGTCATTGTCTTTTTTTATTCTCCTTCCAGAAATAAAGTGTGAAAATTGTCCACTGTTGACAATATTCCAAAAAAAAAAAAAGACTTAGGAAAAGATTCAGAAGAAATTCCAAACATGGAAATACTTCTGAGAGATGACAGCATTGGGGTCATGACCCTGCCATGAAGTCACAAACAGCCTACAGGCCAGGAGCAGGGGAGGAGCACTCCAGAGTGGGGCGGGGCCCCACTGCGACCTAAACCAGTGCTAAGAATCTGGCATGGCCAGCCGTCAGACCCCAGCTCAGGAGTGCAGGGTGAGCAACCCCAACGTTGATGCCATGATTGGAGACGGCCCAGCCCCTCAACAGGTGTGAACAAGACACGTGCTGGCCGAAACTATGGTTTGAGCTGCTAGTTCAGCCTGTAACACTATCTAATGTGAAGTGCTAGTCTAGAATCCCCTCCATGGAACCCTCCAGAAGGCCATCCTACAAGGAGACAGTCTCCAACTTTCCCTTCCGAGTATTAGTTCTGCCCGAAGTGTCCACAATGGAGGCGACAACACGGGATTTTGTTATTGCTTAGTCACTAAATCAGGTCTCCCTCTTTTGTGACCCCATGGACTGTAACCTGCCAGGATCCTCTGTCTAGGGGATTTTCCAGGCAAGAACACTGAAGTGGGCAGCCATTCCCTTCTCCAGGGGATCTTCCCAGACCAGAGACTGAACCCCTGTCTTCTGCATTAAAAGCAGGCAATTCTTTATCACTGAGCCACCTACAAAGCCCCAGCATGGGCTTATCTTTAGTCATTAGATTGAGGATCAAGTCCTAGATCTATCTAACTATGCAACTCTGTGGGCTTGAATAAGTCACTTACCTGCCTGAGCCCCAGGGCCTTAATCCGTGATACCATCAGACAGTCTAGAATTTTCCACTCTTATGATGCAGTGTTATACACTCTGTATGACTGAGTGCTTAAGGGTTCTTCATATCGTTTATTTCAAAAGCTCACATAAGGAGGAGAAAAACAAACTCTTAACTTAAACACAGCATCTCACATATCATTTACCTAAACAGTAAATATCTAGAATGTGAAATGAATCTAGATTAGAAAAACAAAATTAGAGCAAGTGTGCTGCTGATATATTGTGGTAGCAGTTTTAAATTTCATAGTTTACTTTCATTTCCTTTCTAAATAAAGGGATTATGAGATAGAAATTTGGGTTATTGTTGTTTGGTCACTCCGTCATGTCCCACTCTTTGTGACCCCATGGACCACAGCATGCCAGGCTTCCCTGTCCTTTGCCATCTCCTGGAGCTTGCTCAAGCTCATGTCCATTGAGTCAGTGATGCCATCCAGCCGTCTCATCCTCTGTTGTCCCTTCTCCTCCTGCCTTTTATCTTTCCCAGCATCAGGGGCTTTTCCAGTGAGTTGGCTCTTCGCATCAGTATTGGAGCTTCAGCTTTGGCATCAGTCATTCCGATGAACATTCAGGGTTGATTTTCTTTAGGATTGACTGCTTTGATATCCTTGCAGTCCAAGGGACTCTCAAGAGTCTTCTCCAACACATAGTTGGAGACAAAATTTGATTCCTAAAAGCTCACAGTGGTCTAAATTGGTTACAGGCATGCCTCATGTGTGGATACTTGGGGCAGAAAACTTTCTCTTCAGAGTTTCAATCTTAAGCCTTTTATGGAGTTCGCATTGTCGGCGGCCACACGTCATGTAGACGGGGGCTTCCTTTC
Source organism: Oryx dammah (assembly GCF_014754425.2). Lineage (NCBI taxonomy): Eukaryota > Metazoa > Chordata > Mammalia > Artiodactyla > Bovidae > Oryx > Oryx dammah. Next base: position 80,158,920 of record NW_024070208.1, on the reverse strand, counting down.
TGAAATATGCCTGGACTGCACACCCTGACATGCTTGTAAACTAAATACAGGAATGGCGCTGCAGAAATAATGACTTCATGCCCGGCATCCGTGTCCCATTTCCACTGTTTAACCTCACACACATTGTTCTCATTTCCACTCTTCACAAGACATTTGTTCTTTTCACTGTTCTGTACTTTAAGTGGATGAGGTTCATCTGGTTTGCTGATGTTATGAAATATGGAATTCTCATATTAATGGTCCTAAAATCATATGGGAATACTTTGCACCGTGTCTTTGCCACGATGCAGCACTACCTTGTACCGTACAGAATGAGTTAACATGATATTAACTTACTGCTTTTGGTGTCACTCGTGATTCTTATTTTCTGATGACCTTTGTCCTGTGGGTGAAAATGCAACCATTCTTGGTCATCTTCGGCAAGCTTATGCAGAGTTTGACCTTTTACATAAAACTACGTGGATCAGAGTATTTGAGGCTTCAGAGGACAGATGTTGAAAGGGGGTATCAGAGGATGTTAAATTATTTTGTTTGATCAATCTAGTCAGGTCTCTTTTAAACCCATTGATATATTTTCACAGGAAATTATCTGAGCCTTTTCAAATAGTGTCAGGGGACTTTTCTAGCATATTAACTTTGCCTAAGATAATGTGGGTCAGGGACCCTCTAAGTGAAAGCAAGCAGCTTATCTTGGTTAAATTATTTTAACCCACTGTAACCTAGTATCCTTAAAGATAACCACACCTTCATCTAAAAGCTAAATGGTAATTGCCCTTATCTATTTTATTAAAATCTTAACACTTAGTAAAACATGCAGAGGCCAGGGCATTAGTTCTTAAACTTCAGTGTACACCCACGCTCGTGCAGGGCTAACCGAGACACATCAGCGTGTCCTGCCCTGGAGCTTGATTCAGTGGAAGGGGGTTGGGACCAAGGCTTTTCGTTTCTAACAAGTTCCCAGGTGGTGCTGGTGCTGTGGCCTGGGGATCACACCCGAAAGCTCCCGGGAGAACACAGAAGGGAGAAGGAGAAACGGAAGGGCAGGCTGATCGTAGCTCTGAGCTGTCACTTCTACGTGCTTTTTCTTCAAGACTTTCTTCTTCTTCTTTTTTTTTTTTAATGTGGACCATTTCTAGTCTTTTTTATTGAATTTGTTGCAATCCTGCTTCTGTTTCATGTTTTGGTTTTTGCCAGGAGGCACGTGGGAATCAGCTCCCTAACCAGGGATCGAACCTGCACCCCCTGCCTTGGAGGGCAAACGCTTAATCACTGGATTGCTAGGGAAGCCCCTCACTTCTACTCTTGATGTAACTTAAAATATGACTGACAATTCAAAAATGCCAGAACCTGGACTCAAATCCAAATCAGAACTGGAGGATACAGATCTGAAAGCTAAATAATTGAGAATACAATCTCCCTTCTATTTCCTTCCCAGTCATTCATACTCATGGTCCCCGAGCAGAGCATCCTCGGGAACCACAGACTCTTAGCACTGGGAAAAACAGAGCCACTGTCTTAGCAAACCTAATCAGAGCCAACAGCTGCTTCAGAGGAAAGAATACAGCTTGGGATCCACACACAAGGCTTTGAACCTTGACTCCTGTGCTGAATTTCTTAAGACTTCTGGCCTTAAGGGACATAATGCACCCACTTTCCCTTAGAAAAGGAAGGAATAACTTCCTCCTTTAAATGTTTACCTGCAGTGTCAAGATCTAACAAGGTCAAGTATAGGTGCAAGTGCAAGATGACCACAGTGGCTTCCTTAGTTACTCAGATGGTGAAGAATCTGCTTGCAATGTGGGACACCCAGGTTCGATCCCTGGGTCAGGGAAGATACCCTGGAGAAGGGAATGGTAACCCATTCTAATGGTCTTGCCTGGAGAATCTCTTGGGTAGAGAAAGCTGGCGGTCTACAGTCCATTGGGTCCTGAAGAGTTGGACATGACTAAGCAACTAATATTTCACTTCAAAGCAATCTGTGGGACTTCTGAGCCTGAAGAATGGAGCTTTAAACTAGATTAAATTCATTTCTGTATATGGAGGAAAGTGTTTCTATTGAACAACTAAGTCTGATGGACTGAATCTCATATGGATATGTTGTTAGTGTCCCTTGAAGAGAATAATGAATGCATGGACATCAACAGATGGTCAATACTGAAATCAGATTGATTATATTCTTTGCAGCCAAAGATGGAGAAGCTCTATACAGTCAACAAAAACAAGACTGGGAGCTGACTGTGGCTCAGGTCATGAACTCCTTATTGCCAAATTCAGACTTAAATTGAAGAAAGTGGGAAAAACCACTAGACCACTCAGTATGACCTAAATCAAATCCTTTATGACTAGACAGTGGAAGTGACAAATAGATTCAAGGGATTAGATCTGATAGACAAAGTGCCTAAAGAACTATGGATGGAGGTTAGTGACATTGTACAGGAGGTGGTGATCAAGACCATCCCCAAGAAAAAGAGATGCAAAAAGGCAAAACGGTTGTCTGAGGAGGCCTTACAAATAGCCGAGAAAAGAAGAGAAGTGAAAGGCAAAGAAGAAAAGGAAAGGTATATCCATTTGAATGCAGAGTTCCAAAGAATAGCGAGGAGAGATAAGAAAGCCTTCCTCAGTGATAAATGCAAAGAAATAGAGGAAAACAATAGAATGGGAAAGACTAGAGATCTCTTCAAGAAAATTAGACATACCAAGGGAATATTTCATGCAAAGATGGGCACAAAAAAGGACAGAAATGGTATGGACCTAACAGAAGCAAAAGATATTAAGAAGTGGCAAGAATACACAGAAATGAGTGAAAATGAAGTTGCTTAGTCGTGTCCAACTCTTTGCAACCCCATGAACTGTTGTCTACCAGGCTCCTCTGTGCATGGGATTTTCTGGGCAATAGTACTAGAGTGGATTGCCATTTCCTTCTCCAGGGGATCTTCCCGACCCAGGGATCGAAACCAGGTCTCCTGCATTGTAGATAGACGCTTTACCGCCTGAGCCACCAGGGAAGCACAAATATATTTTTTTTTTTGTATAACTCTTCTGTGTATTCTTGCCACTTCTTAATATCTTAACAGAAGCAGAAGATATTAAGAAGTGGCAAGAATACACAGAAGAGCTATACAAAAAAGATATTCACAACCCAGATAATCACGATGGTGTGATCATTCACCTAGAGCCAGACATCCTGGAATGCGAAGTCAAGTGGGCCTTAGGAAGCATCATTAAGAACAAAGCTAGTGGAGGTGATGGAATTCTAGTTGAGCTATTTCAAATCCTGAAAGATGATGCTGTGAAAGTGCTGCACTCAATATGCCAGCAAATTTGGAAAACTCAGCAGTGGCCACAGGACTGGAAAAGTCAGTTTTCTTTCCAATCCCAAATAAAGGCAATGCCAAAGAAAGTTCAAACTACCACACAATTGCACACATCTCACACGCTAGTGAAGTAATGCTCAAAATTTTCTAAGCCAGGCTTCAACAATACATGAACCATGAACTTCCAGATTTTCAAGCTGTATTTAGAAAAGGCGGAGGAACCAGAGATCAAATTGTCAACATCTGCTGGATCATCAAAAAAGCAATAAAATTCCAGAGAAACATCTATTTCTTTTTATTGACTATGCCTTTGACTGTGTGGATCACAACAAACTCTGGAAAGTTCTTCAAGATATGGGAATATCTTGACCTGGCTCTTGAGAAATCTGTATGCAGGTCAGGAAGCAACAGTTAGAACTTGACATGGAACAACAGACTGGTTCCAAACCAGGAAAGGAGTATGTCAAGGCTGTTTATTGTCACCCTGCTTATTTAACTTATATGCAGAGTACATCATGAGAAACGCTGGGCTGGATGAAGCACAAGCCGGAATCAAGATTGCTGGGAGAAATATCAATAACATCAGATATGCAGATGACACCACCCTTATGGCAGAAAGTGAAGAGGAACTGAAGAGCCTCTTGATGAAAGTAAAAAAGGAGAGTGAAAAAGTCGGCTTAGAACTCAACATTCAGAAAACTAAGATCATGGCATCTGGTCCCATCACTTCATGGCAAATAGATGGGGAAACAGAGGAAATAGTGAGAGACTTTATTTTGGGGGGGCTCCAAAATCACTGCAGATGGCGACTGCAGCCATGAAATTAAAAGACTCCTTGGAAGAAATGTTATGACCAACCTAGACAGCTTATTCAAAAGCAGAGACATTACTTTGCCAACAAAGGTCCATCTAGTCAAAGCTATGGTTTTTCAAGTAGTCATGTATGGATGTGAGAGTTGGACTATAAAGAAAGCTGAGTGCCAAAGAATTGATGCTTTTGAACTGTGGTGTTGGAGAAGACTCTTGAGAGTCCCCTGGACTGCAAGGAGATTCAACCAGTCCATCCTAAAGGAAATCAGTCCTGAATATTCATTGGAAGGACTATGTTGAAGCTGAAACTCCAATATTTTGGCCTCCTGATGTAAATAACTGATTCACTTGAAAAGACCCTGATGCTGGGAAAGATTGAGGGCAGGAGGAGAAGGGGATGACAGAGGATGAGATGGTTGGATGGCATCACTGGCTCCATGGACATGAGTTTGAGTAAACTCCGGTTGTTGGTGATGGACAGGAGGGCCTGGAGTGCTGCAGTCCATGGGGTCACAAAGAGTCAGACATGACTGAGTGACTGAACTGAACTGAACTGAACTGCAGAGAAGAAGACAGGCTGGGGAACTCCTGAGTGCTGAGTTCCACTGTAAGTGTCCCAGGTGCGATGCTGGTGGATCTGAGTGTGGCTGAGTAGCCTCAAATGTTGTGGTCCTAATGATATTATGAGCATGGACACCTTGGTGCCTCTTTGCCTGATGCCATGAAAATACCCAGTTCTTCCAACTGCGTGGTTCTGAGTCTGTGTTTACAATAAAACATTCTGATTATGCTTCCCCCAATAGGTCTGCCAATTTGAAATATTTTGGCTTCTGCAACAATAAATCCTCATAGCTAATGAGTAAGTTGCTTCCTTACAGACAGCTGAACACACCAACCAACGGTGTCTCCATGTAGTAATCCTTGGTATGTCAGTTGAGAAGGCCTCTGATTACAGGCTGGTTTTTCCTATAGCTTAACCATAGGGACAGAATGTACTGGTCCTGCTGGGTGTGTGTGTGGCAGTTTTATTCCTCTGTAATTGTTAAATTGACATTCTTTTTGCTTTATGCTCTAGTCTAATGAGCTTGGGAAATGTGCTTCTGCCCCCAAGTTGCTGCTCGTAAAGCTGAGGGCCAGATCCGAGACGGAGGTGAATTCTCCGCATCCTGCAGGACCTGTGCGTGAGCTGGGATGCTGGCCGGGGTCCTCGGTGGTCTAGACGCGAGCATGTGGAGAAAGTCAGCCTTCCAATCTCTGTACCTCCAGGCTACCATTATGGTACCAGCCACTGGATCCTCCTGGGAGGCTCAGATCATGGGCCTAATGCCTGTTCTGACTGGGGATTTAATAAATGGCACAGTCTAACGCAGGCTTTGTTTCAAAATCTCCTGGGAGAAGAAACCCATATTTAAGACAGTAAAGATTTCTGCCAACTTGTGATGGATCCTCAGTGCCCATTTAAATCGCTGGAGTTCACCATCGTCCTTCCCTCTTGATCTAGCAAAGAGCCACCTTTTCCTCCAGTGCTCCCGGAGTCTCCTCGCTCCGGCCCCCTTTTCCTGCCCAGCAGGGTGGGCTTCATGAGCTTGTGTCCTGCTCCGTCACACAGGGTTCCAGGGTCGCCAGGACCCTGAGCTTCACTTAACGCTCCGTCGGGTCTTGAGTTTTCATAGACTCTGCCTGAGGGCTGCATGGAGCCCCGGAGACGGCCACCTCTCTGCTGACGACTTCAGCCCTGTACCTTGAATCTGAAAGTCACCCCTACCCTCCAGATGACGTCTAGACCCCTTCCCAAGGGCCACCAACCTGGGCAGTGACATTTCCACCCTGAAAGCATGCACCTCCTCCAACCCGAGAAGGTCTTTCCTGACTCAGTGGAAGGAGCCCTCTCTTACTCAGAATTCAAATCGGAAATCTCTTGTGTTCCTCTTTCCTTCCACCTGGCCCGGCTTTGCATCACAAGGTCAGATAATCCATCCTCCTAAGAAACCCGTGTTGGCAGTCTCTCTTCCCAGCTCTGCTGTTGGTGTGTGACTGTCCCCAGGCACGTCCTCCTCGGTGACTTGCTTGTGGGAATCTGTTCCTCTCATCCACGGCCTTTCAGAAAGGCACCCCTGGTAATATCCTTCTCCTGCTTAAGATTCACGGGGCTTAAGTCCTCATCTTTCTGGGGCACGGGACGTCCACTTGTAACTATTGCCTTTAATTACAGCTTAACCCCTTCACGTGGGTGTCAGTTCAAGCTAGACCAAACCAGGGGCACGTTTCCTAGACTTTCTCTGATTCCCACGCTCCCACGGCGGTTGAGATTAACCCGTGCCCATGGAGTGGGATGTCTGTCTCCGAGTCCACGGCATGGCATGGTGTGTGTGTGTGCTTAGTCGCTCAGTCGTGTTGTCAGCCCCATGGACTGTAGTCCACCAGCTCCTCTGTCCACGGATTTTTTTTTAATTTTCCAGGCAGGAATGCTGGAGTGGGCTTCCGTTTCCTACTCCCGGGGCTCTTCCTGGCTCAGGGACCGCATGCCAGGCTCTTGCATCCCCTGCACCGGAAGTCAGGTTCCTCACCACTGGCGCCACCACAGTATGCTACAATCTTTTATTTTTTTTTTCTTTTTTCCAAGATGAAGCTCTCCCTACAAAGCTACTTCTGATCTCTCCCGGGTGGTCAGTGATGAACCTTTGCCTGGGTGCTTATAGTTCCACGCTTATCATTTCCCTGGCATGCTTGCCTCAATGAACTAAAATGTTCTTGCACTTTTTTCTGACCACACCATGCATTAGTTCCCCAGCCAGAGATCGAACCCTCACCCTTTGTATCGGAAGGACAGAGACTTTTCTATAATTTTAAAAAATTCACTTTATTTATTTATTTAGCTGCGTCGGGTCCTGGTTGTTGGACGTGGAATCTTCATTGTATCGTGTGGAGTCTGTCCTTGTGGTGCATGGACTCTCTACTTGTGACCCACGGGCTCCAGAGTGCACGGGCTTCCCTGGTAGTGCCCCTGTATTATATACTCCTCTTACTCACGGTAGTGGTTTAGTCACCAAGTTGTGTCTCCCTCTTGCAACCCCGTGGACGGTAGCCCGCCAGGCTCCTCTGTCAGAATGCTGGAGTGGGTTGCCATTTCCTTCTCCAAGGGATCTTCTCTACCCGAGTCTCCTGTCTCCTGATTTACAGGCAGATTCTTGACCAACTGAGCTACTAAGGAAGCTTCTCGCCTATATTGCACAGCAACTATACTTTGATTAAAACAATAAATTCACGAGTAGAGACCAGGGGCTGAAAGGTCAATGATATGAAAATGTTATAGCAACTGGATCATGAGGAGAGGACATGTTTTGGGCTAGATGCAGGGGGATGATGGGGAAAGAAAGCCTGAGAAAACCAAGTGCACAACGGCGGCCGGGCTCAGGATGAAGTCACCATGTGCACTGAGGGGAAGGCCTTGAAAGTGTTCTGGGGTGAGATGAGGAGTTCGCTCCTCCTGAGTGGACCAACGCCGGGTCCTGGCTCTGTTAGAGGTGAGGAGTCTGGGTGACCGTGTGTGCCCTCTGCGGTGTGCATGGCGGGGCTGTGTTGTTGGTTTAAGGTGGTCCGGGGTGGGGGTGTGTGTGCAGAAGTCGTCACCTAAAGAAGCATGATGTTTCTCCAAAGAAGGAGTCTCCTTTTATAAATTCACATAAAGGTCATCTGTGGATTCTTTGAGATAAACATGATGTGCCTTAGAGTGACTCTTGGCTCCTAAACTCAACTTGGGTAGAAAAGGCTTTATTTTCTATAAGACAATTTTAGAGCCCCTTCTTGAAGACCTGGCAGGATGTGTTGGCCTCAGAGTTTGATTCCTTCTCCCAACCTGGTCAATCCTAAAGGAAATCAACCCTGAATATTCACTGGAAGGACTGATGCTGAAGTTGAAACTCCAATACTCTGGCCACCTGATACGAGGAACCGACTCACTGGAAAAGACCCTGATGCTGGGAAAGATTGAGGGCAGGAGGAGAAGGGGATGGCAGAGAATGAAATGGTTGGATGGCATCACTGACTCAAAGGACATGAGTTTGAGCAAGCTCTGGGAGATAGTGAAGGACAGGGAGGCCTGGCATGCCGCAGTCCATGGGGGTTGCAGAGCAGGACAGGGCTGAATGACCGAACTAGAAAACACACCTTTCCAGATCTGTATTAAAGGAGTTTGAGGAGGGTGCATGGGCAACCATGTTTACATCAGCTTCTGCCGTCAGTCCCAAAGGTTGTGCCCACAGGACACACTAGTGGAATCTGGGCTCCCACGTCATGAGGTTACCTGAGCGACTTCTCTGCTTTACCCGTGCTGTCCCCTAACTGAACGGTCCCCACTTGCCTGCCCTGAGCCCTCCCAGATCTAGGCTTCTGCCTCTGACAAGAATCCAGAATTTCTAGAACCCTGTGTCACCAGCTCCCCTCCAGCCAGCCAAGAGAATCTCCTTCCTAACTTCCTCTGTGAGTGTAGTTGCAAGCATATTTTGTCTACGTTGAGTGTTTGGTATGTTTAGAAACAAAATGCTTGTTTTCTTGCTAGAGTATGAACTTGTGCAGCCCTTAAGAAATAAGCTTAGCTCACACTATCCGGTTGAGTGGTGGGAAGAAAAGGAATCTGAGAGGAAGAAAAGGAATCTGATGGAGAGGATTAAAAACAAGGTCATCTAATTAAAAATCGAAAACCTTGACACAAACATTTTTCTCACATCTTCCAGGAAGCTGTATCATGCTTATCTTGTAACTTTGATTCCATCTCCCCCAAACAATCCCACGTCTCCCATTCAGATATTTGTTGAGCACCTCTTAGGTGCCAGGGACTGTTCTAGATACTGCAAAGACTTTGAGAGAAAACCAAGGCCCAGGGGATTTATAGTGAGCTCTGAGAAGCGGTGATCAAGAGGGGGTGGGCTGGTGGAAGTGGCCTGACTTCGGCTGTCAACACTTCATCACTTAAGGGCCTTTAAAGTTTTTCTGAGGTTGAGCATAGAGCTGAGCCTGGTTTTCTTGTGATTTTCTTTCTTCTTCTTCTTTTTTTAAATAGCTAATGAGATTTTTGAGCAGTATGATTACTGGGTAATAAAATTTTGAATTTGAAGAGAGGTCAGACCACAGACCACTTTTCAAAAGACCTTCCTTTTTTTTTTTTTTTTTTCCTGGTTATGTATTAGAAAACTTCTGTGAAATTATAGCTAGGAAAATACTTCTTTGAGTCCAAGAGAATTGTCTTTGTGTTCTTTCTTCCTTTTTCTTTCTTTCTTTTTTTTTTTTACCCTGGGGGCCACCTACTTGAGTTTCCGTTTTGCAGCGTTTGCTAAGCAGTTATTGTTATGCATTGCTAATACACCAAACACAGCTTTAAATAAAACAACAAGGAACCTCTGAAAGGCACTGAATACAAAAATAAGATATTCTCCAAGTACCCTTCATGTAGATTTGCTCTGCCGCGAGGGAAACGGACTTTAAAATTAGATCATCTGCTTAGAAACCCTAAGAAGCCAAGTTCTTTCTCTCTCGCTTCTGAAATGGAGAAGTAAAAATCTAGGCCATTTGAAACCAGCAGGAGCAGGGCGGGGAGCGGACAGGCCTGTAACTCAGAGTGACAGGCAGTCGGCCAGGGCAACAGGGAAGGAATCCCCACCCCAGGGTGTGTGTGGTTCACAGAAAGAGAGCAGCCCCAGCCTTCCCGGGGCAAACTTTGCCCTTTCATCTGCTGTTCCCCAGGCGCTGGCAAGGCCCCACAAAAGAGGGTTTTCTCTTTTCTGTGCTTCAAGGGGCTCTTTTCTGCAATCTCTTTCCCTTCCTGCCCTCCCGCCATCCCCTTTCAGCTGGTCTGTATCCCCCTCTCCACGCCCCTGGTATGCCAAGGGTACCACTGAGATGCACCCCTAAGCGCACCCTGGGGACAGCCTCAGATTCTGGGTTAGTCACTCACGTGTTTGTTGGGTCTGTCTCTAAACTCCAGGGAAGAACTTGCTAGAGGACGGGCAAGATCCCTTGCTCCATACCCTGCCTTGACCCCACCAGGGATGGGGTCGAGGAGTGGGAACCTAGGAACTACTTGCTCCGATGGGGTCCTCTTTCTGCCTTCTCCATGGAAAAGGCACTGACATGAGGCTTGTTGTTGTTTAGTCACTAAGTCTTGTCCAGCTCTTTGCGACCCCATGGACTGAAGTCCACCAGACTCCTCTGTCCATGGGGACTCTCCAGGCAAGAATACTGGAGTGGGTTGCCATTTCTTTCCAGGGGATCTTCCCCACCCAGGGATCGAACTCAGGAACTCAGGTCTCCTGGACTGCAGACAGACTCTATCATCTGAGCCGCCAGGGAAGTGGGTTAAATGAGCGCAATCAGTTAGATCATTAAAAACTGCGGTTGGAACCACGCCTGACAGGAGCCCAAGGATACAGGTCCCTGGCCATTGTCATCACTTCCAAGTTATCATTCTCAAGTGCCCGGGTTGCTTGAGATAAGCTTCAAGTTCATTGTCCAGTTTAAAAGGCATCACCAATTAAAAAAAAAAAAAAACAAAACTAGAACTTTTATTCGTTAATCATATCTCGTCCCCAACACCTGATGTTATCTGCAGGCTGGGCTGCAAGCAGAGGGTGCCCTCTGTACCCTCACCTCGGCTGCCCGCGCCCCTGCCCAGCCCCTCCTCCCAGCGGTCTGGTGGCCTCGTTCCCTGTCACAGCCGGCCAGAATGCAAAATGATGAAAATTAATGCTATTATTAAAGGATTTTTCAATTAAATTGCAGTTTAGAGCCAGATGCTGCTCTCTTAAAGGAAGAGAAGTTGAAGTAAAAAAGCCTGACAGATCTTCGTTCCGTCTAGCGTGGCAGAATTTATAGTAGATTACAGTCTTTGATTTCCGCGGGCTAAGGTTGTCAGGGCCACTTGCAAATGGGCTGTGGGAACGAGTTGCACTTTTGCAATTTGAAAACATACGGGACATATGGTAAATATTATACCCGTAACTGTTACGATGCTGGGCTTCCTTTCAGGCCCTTTCTTCTTTGCCTCCAGTGGGCTATTTGCAAGCACCCTTTTACCTTTCTGCCTCTATTTTCCCTCGGAATACAGTTTGCTTTATTCTGATGCTTCAGCATCCCAGCGGGAAAAAATCTAGAAATTAGGTGATTTTTTTTCCCGCCTGTGACAACGCCATGTTCCCCAGTCTCTGATCCTCTCTGAGCCAATGTCCATCCCGACTGTCATCCTCCCGGGCCAAGATCTGCGCTGAATTACTTTTTAGTTTTTGGTATCTTACTGAATTCTGCGCATATTTCAGTCACATGATACATTTTTGAAAAATGGATTGAATCAAAAATATAACAATCAACTCACAGGAATTTGAATGATATTTAACAGAAGGGACGGAGGCTGTTTTAAAAACGAGTGTGGTTTAACCAAGCCACTGATGGTCCAGTGGTTAGGACTAGGTGCTCCCAACGCCAGGGGCATGGGTTTGATCCCTGGTCAGGGATTTCCCACGTGCCACACGATGTGGCCACGCAGAGCCAAACACTGAGTTTGGGTGGTGGGTTTAAGTGCATCAACCAAGTAGTTATCAGTTATTCTTGGCCAAAAAAGCACAGGACACACGTTTCAGGGTTTAAGGAGCTCTGTATAACTAATAATACAGGCTTGTGCACTTAAAATACGTTGAGACTAGATCTGCTAAATGTTCTTGACACAAAGTACTATAACAAGCACCCAGAGAAGAACACAAGGAAACTTGGGGAGGTGATCTGGTTTGTACCTTGATAGTAGTGATTCTGTTATAGGTGTGCAAGAATGTTCAAACTCACATATGTGTATATGTATATCTATATATTTATTGATGTGGGGCTTCCCAGGTGGTACTAGTTCTAAAGAACCTGCCTGCCAATCCAAGAGATGTAAGAGACCTGGGTTCGATCCCTGGGCCGGGAAGACCCCCTGGAAGGGGCATGGCAACCCCCTCCAGTATTCTTGGTGCAGAATCCCATGGACCGAAGAACCTGGTAGGTTATAATCCATGGGATCACAAAGAGTTGGACAAGACTGAAGCGACTTAGCACACATATATATTTGTGTATACATATATATATGTTAAATTTTTTGTACATCAAAACATTTAAATAAAGTATGTCATAATCTAAATGTCATAATCTGGAAAAGGAGAGATTACTATAGGGCCCAAAGTTCTAAAGAGAATTCAGGGGAAAGGGAAATCACGTCTGATTAGCATGATCAAGAAAATCTCTGTGGAAGACACATCTGGGCTAAGCCTATTAAGGGATGTTGTAACAGGCCAAGGTGGAGAATGTTTTACTGGGAAAGGCTCCTAGATGAGTTTGTTTGCAGGCTGATATGTGACATCTCCCCCTGTGAGATGGCCTATTGAGTTTCAAAATTGGAAGGGTCTAGAGTAGGCCATGATGGACTGGTGATCTCCTAGAACATATGCTCGTCAGTTACATCCTAACAACGAAGACAGGAGGCTTAGCACGGCAGCCGGACACCCCTCCAGCTCCTCTCGTGGGCTCTGTGGATCAGCTTGAGAAGCGTTGGAACTGAACCGTATCACACTTGGGAGCGCTGTCCAGGCCTCCTGACTGTAAGGTCAGGCTGTCCACCTAAAGGGCCCTCTAGGCCATCACCGTCTCACCGAGATGACTCTAGCTATGGGCTAACGTGTCTGTCCATCTCACCCAATCCCCTTTCTCCACTGAATTCAGGGTGATTTTTCTAAAGTGACAAGTCAACTCATAGGACTTCTGGGGTTAAAACACTTCAGAGTTCCCCACTGCCTCTAGGAAAAAGTCTAAGCTCTAAAACATGAGTCATAGGACACTCACGATCGGGTTTCTGCTTGTTTCCCAATCTCTTCACTCCCCACCCCCTCTTACCCAGATGCAGGTACGCTGGTACTTTCCTTTCATCTCAGCCTGCTCCTGTGGCTGTGGTTCCAGGGAACCTGTTCTTCCCCCCATCACTCACCTGATTCCTTCTCCACTGGCTGCCTCTTGCTGAAGGAGACCCTCCCTGACATCACAGTCTAGCCCAGAAGCCAGCCTTTTGTAATCGCCTAGCAGTTCCTGTACTTTTAAAATAGCTCTTTATTTGTCTGTTACTTACTAGACAGTAAACGTCATGAAAATGAGGGTTAGCTTATCTTCCTCAACCTTGTATTCCTAGAACCTAGTGCTATTTCAAGACACAGAAAGCTTTCTACAGATGTTGAAAGAACGATGAAAGGAATGAATGAAAGCATAAGGGAAATTGAAAACATCCATCTTGAGGTTTGGCAATAAACAAACAGAGGAATGGATTTTACAAACAATAAAAAGAGATTCTAGCAGGACTCTCCGGCTTTTGCTTGATAGAGTGTAAACAACCAGTTTCTTAAATAGAATTTTTACAAGTTGGCAAGATTATAACTAAATTACATCACAGAATATTATTTTTAAGTGGTTTTTGTTACTGTTGGTATGACTCTTTTCACTTATATCCCTCATATTCCAAAGGCATTCCTTTAGGTACCATTCCAGTTCTTTTTAGATCTAAAGAATTTTAGATATATTTAGAAATCATTCAAGAATTAAGAACTAATATTAACTAATTACCCACAAATAGTTCACAAAATACCTTAGAAACCAAAGTAGTCTGCTAGTTACAAAATGCTGTTTTATAACAAAGGTTAAAAGAGAGTTTCCTGAATTTTTTAGAACTCTAGAGGTGAGCTATAAAGCTCCTGGTGTTTCAAGAGCTCTCTCAATCATGCTAACTGTTTAATTTTTTATAGTCGTATATGTTTTAAGTGACTTTAGAATTTTTTTCTTTTTCGCGTTTACATTTCTAATAGCTATAAACATACCCTGAGGTCAAGGACTTTTAACTAAGTTTCAGCTACGCCCTAGTTGTCCCATCAGTGGGTTTGAAGGGAGGGAGTGTTTCTGCGAACCTTCTGAAGTTATATATAAATGTTTGAATTTACTTATGTGCTTTGCCTGCGGGAAGGGTCCATAAGTTTCATGAGCTTTTCGTGGAGATGTCACAGGCACCTAGATGGTTGAGTTCTGAAATATGTTTAATTTATTCTAAAACAGCTGACCACAAGGTAAACATGTGGCCAAGAAACAGGTACTGTAAAAATGACTAAAGCTGCGAAGACCGAAGTCCAGAGTCCAGGTTTTATTGCTTCTAATGGCTGAGGGGTGATAAGGACAAGTGAATGTGGATTGGCACAGCAGAAGTGAGCATTTTGCAAGGTTCACGGTCAACTTCTTAAGTAGCTCATCTTTTGAAAAATACTCTGGTGCTATGAGTGATAAAAGTCTAAGACAGAGACTCCTGTTGTTGTTTTTAATTTTTTATTTTATACTGGAGTATATATAACCTATTAAAAACGTTGTCCAGTGTTGGGTACACAGCAGGGCAACTCAACCAGACACGCACATATATCCATTCTCCCCCAAACTCCCCTCCCATCCAGGCTGCCATGTAACACTGAGCAGAGTTCCTGCTTTTGAAGGAGTGTATGTCGTGTGTGTGGGCTACCCAGGTGACTCTTAGTGGTAAAGAATCCCCCTGCCAATGCAAGAGACACCAGTTCAATCCCTGGGTCAGGAAAATCCCCTGGAGAAAGAAATGGCAACCCACCCCAGTGTTCCTGTCTGGGAAATCCCACGGACATAAGAGCCTGGCAGGCTATGCTCCATAGGGTTGATGCAGATTTCCATAGGTCCATACAGATCTCAGTTCAAAATGCTGTGGGGGCCTTGAGCATTCGTAACGGAAGAAGAAGAGATGGATTTCAACCAGGAGATCTGGAAGGGCTTCTGGAAAAGGTGGGATTTGAGCTGGTTCCAAAACAGGTAAACAGAGGGAGAAGGACAAAGGGCAAAAAGCATTGCAGATAAAGGGGGTCACTTAGTATAAGATGACAGGAGGAAAGCAAGGTCACTTCCGGGGCAGGGAGTGGCGTATTATGGCAACAGAGGTGTATCTGAGATGGGGAGTATAACGCAGAACAATACTCCAAAGATAGGTAGAGGCCAGATAAATATTTGAGTGCTGGGCTGGGCATTTGTACTTTACTCCCTACCTGGTAGGGAGTCATCGAAACTGTGAGCATAGGGTAGTCTCAGATTCTTGTTTAGGAACATGGTTTTTGAAAGCAATGTTTAGGATAGATCAGAGGCAGAGAAGATGGAGGAGATCTATAATCCAGAAGACCACATTGAAATAGTCCAGGTGGGACATTTTAAAGAGCCTTGCAAGGAGACTTCTGGGTGGTCCAGTGGTTAAGACTTTGCCTTTCAATGTAGAGGGTACAGGTTTGATCCCTGCTCGGAGAACTAAGATCCCACGTGCCCCGTCGCCAAAAAGCCAAAACATGAAACAGAAGCAATATTATAACAAATTCAATAAAGACTTAAAAAAAACACAACAGTCTACATTAAAAACAGAGAGAGAACCTCATGAGAGGGTATCAATGGAGGAGAAAGAGAGGAGGGTATAATTCCGTAGAGGAAGTTGCAGGATTTCATGTACAATTGGATGTGGGTATGAAATAGATACATCAAAGATGATTGTCAAGTTTTAACTTTAACTTCCTGGGTGGTTGATGATGCCATTGACTAAAGAGTGGAATAGTTAAAACACTTTATTTTGGAGAAGAGGCAGCTGTGTTCTATTTTGAGTGCATTTTTAGGATTCATTTGGAAACTAACTTGTCTAGTCCATAGCTGGAAATGTGAGTGTAGAGAGATGAGAACTTGAGACATGGACCAGGGAGTTATCTGCAAACTGGCCATAGTTGAGTCACATAATAAAAATCTCAATAAAAGAAGGCTGAGAAAAGAAGAGAGCCAGGGGTAGCGGGTGTTAAACACAACCAGGGAGGCTTGCCTGGTGAGAATGGGGTGGTGGTCTCTGTGCGAACTGGGAAGTCACTGAGGGCTAGGGGGTGTTAAACACAGCTAGGGAGGCTTGCCTGGTGAGAAGGGGGTGGTGGTCTCTGTGCGAACTGGGAAGTCACTGGCTTGTTTTAGGCTTCCTTAGTGGCTCAGCTGGTAAAGAGTCTGCCTGCAATGTGGGAGACCTAGGTTTGATCCCTGGGTTGGGAAGATCCCCTGGAGAAGGGCAAAGCTACCCACTCCAGTATTCTGGCCTGGAGAATTCCATGGACTGTATAGTCTATGGGGGTTGCAAAGACATGACAGAGTGACTTTCACTTTCACTGGCTTGTTTTACTTGGAGAGTTTCAGTAGAATTGAGGCCAAAATACTGACTGTATGCAGTGTAGGGGTAATGAGGAAGTTGAAGTAAGGAGCATGGGTAAGTCCTAAAAAAGAAAGTTTGAAAGGAAGAACAGCATGGTAAGGACTGTGAGATTGTGAGTGTGCTATGCAGGGCTGAAAGTAAGTTTTGAATGTGTGGACCAACAGAAGAAAGTCAGCAGAAGAGAAATTGGAGGAAGAGGAGAGGAGAGAATAATCAATGAAGTAAGATGATAGAGCATCATAGGCAGGGAGAAAAGGATGGATACAAACAGTATAAAGAGTATAAAATGGAACAATGGCTTCAAAAGGCAAGAACCAACAACTCCTTATACATTCCTGCAGACTTTTGGCTGAACTTGACAACAAGCAACTTCATTGCAAAACAATATCTTGTTCGCAATTTACAAGCGTTACCACACCAAAGGCTTCCCTGGTGGCTCAAAAGGTAAAGACTCTGCCTGCAATACAGGAGACCTGGGTTCAGTCCCTGGGTTGGGAAGATCCCCTGGAGACGGAATTGGAAACCCACTCCAGTACTCTTGCTTAGAGAATTCCATGGACAGAGAAGCCTGGCAGGCTATAGTTCATGTGATCACAAAGGGTCGGACATGACCACACCAAACTTTGCTCCTTGTAAAGAGAGATGGTGCCAGGTGCGTTCTTACTGAGATAGGGCATCCGCTTTATAAGCATAGGTTCTTCTAGCATTTCAGCATTGATCACTGGGCCATGAACCACCCTACAGCTTTAAAAAGTAATTTTTAAAAATCATAGACTTATCTAGACTAATGATATAACTCTGTCATGGCTTTTATTGGCAACAGTGAATCAGAGTCTACACTTAAACACCACCTGTTTTTAAAAATGAAGCTTTTCTGGGAACACTGGATTTATTTCCATGAACACATTTCATTGAGTCTAATATAGCAGGTTCCCAGGTTGGGTCCCCATTGTGGACAGTGATTTGCCGAAGATTAAAGAAGGCAGCCCCTCTGCTCTGCTGGCATTCTTTTCTGCCTAAAGGATCCCTAAAATCTATAGCTAAGAGATGGGCTTCCTCGGTGGCCCGGTCGATAAAGAATTTGCCTCCCCATGAAGGAGACACAGGAGATACAGTTTTGATCCCGGGCTCAGAAAGATCCTTTGGAGGAGGAAATGGCAGCCCACTCCAGTATTCTTGCCTGGGAAATTCCATGGACAGAGGAGCCTGGAGGGTTACAGTCCACGGGGTGTATGAGTGCGGCATGACTGAATACTACACAAGAGAGGTCTAAAAACACAACGTGGAATTTTTAACAACTTAATTTATCTACATAAACATACTAAGTGCTTGTTATAAATAAAAGACCGTGCTAAGAGCTCTGGGTCTACAAGATGGCACTAATACCCCAGTGAACACTGACTTTTTTGACATCTAACCATTGGGCTTCCCAGGTGGCTCAGTAGGTAAAGAATCTGCCTACAATACAGGGGCTGCAGAAGGTGCTGTTTTGATCCCTGGATCAGGAAGATTCCCCTGGAGGCGGGCATGGCAACCCACTCCAGTATTCTAGCCTGGAGAATCCCAAGGACTGAGGAGCCTGGCGGGCTACAGTCCGTGGGTCACAAAGAGTTGGACACGGCCTAAGTGACTAGCACAACCATGGGTGAGGCATGACTCTGTCACTTTCTTGCTTTGATATCTTGGATAATCGATCGATTCGGTTCTCTCACCTGAAACGCAAGGGCAGGCAAGATTTCTGCTTCCCAGTTTCGAGGGGCCATCGACATTGGCTAAAGTTTTCTGGGTGTTTTAATGTACTATTTCAAAGTGTCACTATAAATTTCATTGCAAAAACGCAGCATTGTCAATATCTATTTGAATGTTGACAATATGTGAGACTCATGAAGGCTGCCTTTCAACATTTTCTTCATCTGTCTTCAGGTCTGCGTTTTCAAATGTTCTGGGTAGGATTTTCTCAGTTGAAGAGCACTTGATTTACCAGGGGCAATGGCGTGTGTACCTTAAAGCTGCTTTGCGTTTGTTTGTATTCAAACTCTGAATAGGAAAGGTCACACTGCCGCTTCGGCCTTGACTCCTGGCGGGAGGTCTCTTGCACACACCGAGGAAGGAGCCCGCTGGAAGTGGACATCCGCTCCCTGGTTCAAGGCCAGCTGTCCTGAGGAACACGCGCAGTGGCATCCACCTAGCCACTCCCCTCCCTAGCCGCCTGCATAGCACATGGCGTTCCGAGACAAGCTGGGATTAATTTAGGATCAAAGTTGCCCCTCCATCTGCCTCTTTTCAGTGATCAGTATGGTTTATATAGCGCTTTGTTGGTTCATTGTTCAATCTGGTTCAAAAATCTTACCACCGTTGGGGAGAATTTGGGTTCTAATGGGACACTGGTGTAACTTTGGCATTAGGTCGGGTTTGTCCCCTTAGCTGGTAAGGTCTAGGGGGATTTCAAATCTCTCTGTGCCCTTTATAAGGAAGATACATTCGGGGAGATAGTACACAGCTTTGCTGGTAGCATCTGCGCTACAGACTTTAATTGACATCCCTCCAGCCTGCCAAAGTAATGTATGTACTTTACTTACTGTAGTTAAATTATTTCCCAAAATTGGGTGATTCAGCTACTTTAAGATTTGAAATCCTTCTGCATGATGGATCTTCCCTTTCCTCTCTGAACTAACTCTCTTTGAAATAGGTCTGATGTCTTTGTTGTTTCTCTTATTGTTAAGTGGCATTTTAACTGCTAATATATTTTCTTGAGGCAAGCAATTGCCAAGCAACTGAAAGCATAAAGGGAAATTTGTACTATGCAAATGAGGGACTTAATGCATTAATTAGATGGATTGGAACATTGTATTTCCATGTGTTTCATGCCTTAATTCTCTAACCGAGAGTTGGAACCGCTGGGAGGGAGGGCTCTGATGGAGTTCCAAGTGGAGTCTGGAAACCAGAATGTCAAGAGTTTTTGAAAAGCTGTGTGGTCATGGTAGGAGCCAAATGAAGAAGAAGAGAGTGATGGCTTCTCTGGAAACTGCGCAGTTAGGTTATAATGAGACAGTATCACAGAGTTCTAAGTACTATTTGGTAGACGTGATCTCTAATAAATGAAAACTATTTATTTTCACTTCCACGGCGGTAGGACGAACCAACAAACCCCTTTCCTCCTTCCTCCAAGGGAAGCCCAGAATCAAGAAAAATTAATCAGAGCTGGCATCCCGAAGCTGGCACAATTCCTTCTGGATAGCAAAGACAGCAACCAGTGACAGCTCCCGAAGTGTCTCTTGTAGTACCGCCAAGCCTCGGTCAGGACAAGGAGCCAAGGCTTCTTAGTCTAATACGGTAGAGGGGTGTTGGCTGGGGGAGGGTTTTTCCCAAATGGCAGGATGAACTCATGGTAATAGGAGGCATATCTTCCTCAATACTCTTTTTTTTTTTCCATTCATTCATTCACTCTTTACTTAAAACGTTTATTGAGCGCCTACTTGTATTTTGTGCTGAGCCTGGTGGCTCAGATAGTAAAGAGTCCACCCACAATGTGGGAAACTCCCCCTCCCCACTCCCTAGGTTTGATCCCTGGGTCGGGAAGATCCCATGGAGAAGGGAATGGCAACCCACTCCAGTACTCTTGCCTGGAGAATTCCAAAGACAGAGGAGCCTGGTGGGCTGTAGTCCTTGGGGTTGCAAAGTGTTGAACGTGACCTGGCAACTGAACAACAACATGTTAAGTGCTGGGGGATCGATCAGAGAGCTAAACAGACACAGACTTTTCCTGTGGGTTTTAAAAATATAACGCTGAATCACGTTCCCGTCGAAAGTGTTGTCACAAAAGTTACTCTCAAGGAGAGGGTGGAGTTCTATGAGGATATTTCCAAGGAACCTTGCAAGGATGTGGGGCCTCAGGGAAGTATTCTCTGAGCAGGTGACCAGAACAGGGGCTAAGAAGTGAGTTCAGGTCCAGAAGTAACCAGGTGAAGTGTTTGGAGTAGATGCTGCTGGTAAGTTCATGGCAGGGCAATTGGCAAAGTCATTTTGAGAAACAGAAGACCAGTGATGCTGGCATTTAGACAGCAAGAGGCAGAGCGGCGAGGCTGGAGAAAGGAGGGCAAGGCTGCAGCCTTTATTCCACGTCAAGGGCTTGGGTCTGCGCCCAGAGAGCAAGGGAACACATGCTTCGTGCAGGAGAGACGTGTAAGTTCGGGACTTAGCTTTTATCGCTAAGGAAGAGTCATTCTGCTTTTGAAGTTGCCTGCCACACGAGAAACCTGGGTTCTATCGCTGGGTTGGAAAGATCCCCTGGAGAAGAGAAAGGCTACCCGCTCCAGTATTCTGGCCTGGAGAAGTCCATGGACTGTATAGTCCTTGAGGTCTGAGTCAGACACAACCGAGCAACTTTCACTTACTACTAATTTTTTTTTTTTTTTTTTTTTTTAAGTAGGAAATGGCAACCCACTCCAGTACTCTTGCCTGGAAAATCCCATGGACAGAGGAGCCTGGCGGGCTACAGTACATGGGGTTGCAAGAGTCCGACTCGACTGAGTGCCTAAACCACCATGCTTATAGATATTTCATCTGTAGAGAGCTTTGTCTTGGTTAAGCTGGTTAGTTGGAATTGGGTGTCTCTCCCATGAGCATCTGTGGAAACAGCTGGGTACCTGGTTTCCAGGCTGTAAACCTGGGAGTCACCTTCCCATCACCCTCTCCTTCACTTAGTCAGGGATTAAGTTGAACAGTATCACCCGCCAAACGATCACAGACCTTCCTTCCCTTCTCATCGCCACACTTGCTTCCTGTTTGGTTTCATCACCTTTGTGCAAGCCTCATTTCAACCACCCTATTCTTCCCACAAGCACACATTAACCGATGCAGTCATCTTGACTCTGACAATGTGACCGGATCCTTTTGGCGCAGGTCTTTCGGCCTGGGGACAGGTTGGAGAATTGCATTCTCTCCTTCTTTTGCTCCTGAGCTCTCCCTGCCCTTGAATCTTGCGTGACCATCCATCCCCTCCCCTCCCGCCCTGCACCTCACCCTGACGCCTAGTCCCCCCGTGCTTCATCCCAGGGAATCTTACTCATTCCTTTTTCTCCATAAAACTCATCACTGCCCCAAAGACAATGGCTTCTCAAAATCTACAGGGTGAATTTCACACTTTCGCAGTTCTGAGAATCTCTATCCTCTGTTCTCCTCATCACTTATTGTTAAGCTACGTTTTACCTGCTAATGTACTTCCTTAAGGCAAGCAGTTGCCAAGCCACTGGGAGCATAAAGATCAATAGCCATAAAAATGGACAGAGAGATGGTTTTAGTTAAGGACAATCGTCTTCAGTATGATTTCAAGTATTAAACATCTTTTGTATGGTCTTAATTAGGTGGTCAGAGTATGATTCTAGTGAAGCTATGAAACACAGTTTCAAGTGTCTGGGCTACAAGGCAGTAGAAAATGAATATTGAAATTATAGTTATACATGGCATAAAATGTCACTTAATTCATACCCTCAGTAATCATCGTGATGACCTAGTTACCCACTGACGTTTAAGTTAGGACAAGGATCCCCTGTCCTTAGGAGCTGAGCCGCCCTCCCACACTTTACATGCTTTTCCTTCTACCTAGTGACTGTTGGTCAAGGACACGGCTCATTCATACTAGAATTAAATAATTCACTTGCCTCAGAGTTAGGGGAAAAAAAATCTTATCTTCTTCTTGGACATAAATAACTTTAGGAAATTGAAAAGCAGAATTAAAAATTAAGACCTCGTGAACTTCATACTGGGGATCTATTTCTTTTCTTTTTTTGGTACAAGACATAGACTTCTATATGACTTTGGTGAATTTATTGTTTTGCGGATTCCACACTGAACACAGTGCTTTTCTTCTCCAACTCTGCTCTTACTGCTTTGAAACAATGCCAGAGCCAATCCATTCAGTGAGAGAATGAACGACTAGATAAACCATTGTTTTAGGTTAAAAAGGAACAAAGCATTTTTGACCTTGTCACTGGATTATGTCATTGTTGTGTAGACAGCATTTGAAGGTCAGGTTTGTGGGTCTGCGGTGCTGAGTTAAGGAATGCAGAGTGGGAACAGATGTTTACATCTTTGTCACATTTTGTTCTACCTAAAATAATATGCCCTTCAAAATAGCATCTAGCTCATTTTATTCCTTGTTAGCAAACCTGGCTGTAATGGATTTGCTGGCTTACCCATCACAAAGGGAAATCATTTGTAACATTTTGTTAATTGAACTCGTGCTGGTCCCTCCTCCTCCCAGGTAATATTTCTCTTTGCAAAATGTTAAACCTTTAAGATCTGACTTAATCACTCATTAAGGATATTCTTAAGAATTATTTGAGAAGAGCAGTTGGGAAGTGTGCAAACTGTTTTCATCAGAATTGATGTACAAACCTGATTAGATCATGGGAATGTGAATTTATTCAAGAATAGAAGCAATCTTTTTATTTTTTTGCTCAGAAATAAAGAGGTTAGCCCATCACGTTTGATGTATTAGAGGCAGAGTAGTTAGAAATTTGAGGGGTTTCCTGGTGGTGGTGCAGTGGTAAGGAATCCACCTGCAATGCAGGAGATGTGGGTTTGATGCCTGGGTTGGGAAGATCCCCTGGAGAAGGAAATGACAACCTACTCCAGTATTCTTGCCTGGGCAATCCAATGGACAGAGGAGCCTGGAGGGCTACAGTCCATGGGGTCGCAAAGAGTCAGACAGGACTAAACAATGAACAAAAAAAGTTAAAAAATTCAGCTCCCCAGACTCCACCCAGCTCTGAGCATGAAGAGCGTGGGGTTCAGACCCAGGAATCTGCATTTTATTTAAAGGTCCCAGGGACCAGTTCCCTGCATTACAGTTCGGAAACCCCTAGCTTTACAGAAATTCATAAACTGAGAGCTGGGTATCTAGACAGTCCCAGTAAAGGGTGTTTCTGGTTGAAATGGAACTCCAGTATCTGCTGAATCAATAATTTTCACTTGGCTTAGTTTTTTTTTTTTTTTTTCCCAATTTTTATTGCTACCATTGTAGATTTTTTTTACTAGATATATTTCATTTAAAAAAGAATTTAATTGGAGAATAATTGCTTTACAACGTTGTGTTGGTTTCTGCTGTATAACACCATGAATCTGCCATTGTGGTTGTTGCTTAGTTGCTAAGTCGTGTCTGACTCTTTGTGACCCCATGGACTGTAGTCCTCCAGGGTCTTCTGTCCAAGGGATTTTCCAGGCAAGAACCTTGAAGTGGGTAGGCATTTCCTTCTCCAGGGGGTCTTCCCCAGTCAGCCATAAGTGTACATGTATCCCCTCCTCGAGCCTGCTTCCTACGGCCCCCCACCCCACCCCTCTAGGTCATCGCAGCGGGCTAGGTTGAGCTCCCCGTGATACACAGCCTTGCTCATTTCTGTTGCTCAGTCCCTAAGTTTGCATCCCCGTGGACGGCAGCACTCCGTCCTTCCCTGTCCTTCACCACCTCCCAGAGTTGGCATAAATTCAAGTCCATCGAGTCAGCGATGCCATCCACCCATCCTCTGTCGCCCCCTTCTCCTCCTGCCCTCCGTCTTTCCCAGCAATAGGGCCTTTCTAGCAGCTTCAACAAGCATCTTGAACCAGATGCCCCTGGCAGCCCGGCAGATCCGGCCCCTGGGAGGCAGGACACTGCCCGCCCCCTCTGGCTCCCTCTCACCTGCCCCTTTTCCTGCCTGCCCCACCCAGGGAGGGCCCCGATGCCACCCTGCCTGTGGCTGTTCCCGCGGTCAAGGTGAGAGGCAGGTGTGTCCCGGCCTCTCCTCCCTCAGTGTGCCCGAGTCTCTGAGCAAACACCTTATCACCTTGGTCAGATTAGCTCTGTGGAATCAAAGTCCCATTGTCACCCTAAGTGGCTACGTGGGCCTGTGACCTCGCCCTGCTGGCCACCGGGACTGGAACCCAAGCTGCTGGGCCAACCTCGCAGGAGGAAGCTTTTCCAGCCTCTCTGTCTTTCCCCTGTTTTAAGTTCTACCTTCATCGAAAAGCCTCCTTGCCGCTCACAGGTTAAAAAACAAACAAACCGTTTTTTCTGCCTATGATGAGAGCTGTGTGTGTGTTTCGTTACAAGTCCATCTTCATCAGTGCCGTGAAAAAGTAAGCAACAGTCAATTTTCAAACCTTGAAATGAACAGTAAGTTTCTCAATCATGAAAGCCAAGCAGGTGTCTGGTGGCTTCTGACATCATGTATTGAAAACCGGCCTGGCTCAATTGGGAGTAATATCCCCCCGCGTTGTCAGTCAGAAGAGTCAGTGTCTGTGCTGCAAATACAGGGAGCTTGAACTTGACTGTGCAAAAGTGCGCCTAAGAGGAAGTTGTCAAAGGTCCTTCGTATAAAATCTGGGACGTACTGTTAAATATTTACCCACTGGCCCTCCCCCAACAAAACAGCAAGCTCTGACTTCTGTAGCGTTTGACAATTTCTGTCGTCTAAATATTCCCACCGTGGTCGATTGAGACTATCAACGTGACTTCAGTTGGCTTGTAAAATTTCTAAATATTTAAAATCACTGCCCTTGCTGGCTGGTAGGAACCCATCAGTGGGTTCAGGGAAAAGGAAACACAGACGCGATGGAACTAAATATCCATTTATTACGGGCTCTGGGACAATAGGCTTCTTTTCAAAGGCGATGCGGGGTCAAAGGTGGGGACTTCCCCCAGAACCCTGTGCAGAGCTGTGGTCTGAGTGGGGACGTGCTGCCTCCTGCAGGATTTCGCTTCTCGGGAACTTTCTGGGGGTGGGAGGTGGGGCAGAAGGGCTAGGATTTTTATTGTCCCCGTGAACTAGGGGGGTCCTGATGCAGACAGATAGAAGCCAAGGGTATTAGGCATTGTGAAAAGGTCAAGGGCATACTACACACCAACAAATTACTCAGAGTTTTGCACAAATTTCTGTCTTATCAGATAATCTCATAAATCTTATTTGTTTAAAAAATCTGCTTAAAATTATCTGAGCCTAAAACTCTGTTTTCATGTCTTATATTTTTGATGTGTCTCTAATGGTAGGTTTTCTACAAATGCAGCTCCTGTGTAAAATGAGGTATATTTGCATTTCTTGGTTCAGAATCTTACCAAGAGCCATTTACCATGCAAGTCACAGGTGGTAACACACTCCTGGGGGCTGAGACTGACATAACATAACTGTATCCGTGAGAATGTGTAACTGTTGGAGCCAGCACACTTCTATGTAGAATGGAAACATGCTAGACACTCTTAAGAGTAAATATTAATGTATATTATGGGACTTCCTGGGTGTCACAGTGGTAGAGACGGAGACTTTGACCCTGGGTCGGCAAGATCCCCTGGAAAATGAAATGGCTACCTGCTCCAGTATTCTTGCCTGGCAAATTCCATGGACAGAGGAGCCTGGCAGGCTACAGTCCATGGGGTCTCAAAGAGTCAGACATGGTTGAGCATACATACACGTGCTAATACATATTATACTATTAGCAGGAATACTACTGGCCTGTTTCAAAAATTGCCTGAATGCGTGCCGGAGCTACTCATCCTGAAATCAACTCAAAGGTCAACTGGATCAGGGGCAGCCAGAAGATCCAAGGAAAAATTATGCTGTATTCCAAGCTTTGAGTGCCGAAGCTTGGTTATTACCCAGGCGCCTCAATGGTTTGAATATGATGTGACGCAAACTTTGTACATGTTTTGTATTACTAGAAGGGAGTATTTTGTATCCCTAGAAGGGAGTTTCCCATGTGGCACAGAGGTAAAGAATCCACCTGCCAGTGCAGGAGACACAAGAGACACTGGTTCGATCCCTGGGTCGGGAAGATCCCCTGGAGAAGGACATGGCAACCCACTCCAGTATTCTTGCCTGGAGACTCCCACGGACAGAGGAGCCTGGTGGGCTAGAGTCCATAGGGTTGCAAAACAGTTGGACATGACTGAATAAGCATAGAAGGAATTCATGGTCACTATTTATCGTAGGGAAGTAAGATTGAAGATGAGATTAAAATGGATATATGCACAATTATATGAACATTATGAAAATTACCGAAACATTAGGAAAAGTATAAAAAAAAGCAATTTGGTCACGCCATATTATAAAACTTGTGCAAGTCTGTATATGTGTGTGTGTTTATAAATGAATCCGTGAGCTCTTTTGTGACTACAGTCCAAGAGTATTTTGCTTGGGTCCTTAGCAGTTGGTGGAGAAGGCAACGGCACCCCACTCCAGCACTCTTGCCTGGAAAATCCCATGGACAGAGGAGCCTGGTGGGCTGCAGTCCATGGGGTCGCGAAGAGTCGGACTCGACTGAGAGACTTCACTTTCACTTTTCACCTTCCTGCGTTGGAGAATGAAATGGCAACCCACTCCAGTGTTCTTGCCTGGAGAATCCCAGGGACAGGGGAGCCTGGTGGGCTGCCATCTATGGGGTCGCACAGAGTCGGACAAGACTGAAGCGACTTAGCAGCAGCAGCAGCAGTTGGTAAGTGCCTGGCACAGAGCAAAAACTTGAGCAGTGTGTCCTACATTCACGTGTATTTGAATGAATGTTAGAATTGAGGAAAGCAGTGCTTCAATGTCATGGAGGTGTAAGCGGGAGGTGGTTGTCGTTGTTCAGCAGCTCTTTGTGACCGCATGGACTGCAGCACTCCAGGCTTCCCTGTCCTTCACAATCTCCCAGAGTGTGTTCAAACTCATGTCCACTGAGGTATGATGCCACCAATCATCTCAGCCTCTGTCGCCCTCTTCTCCTCCTGCTCTCAATCCTTCCCAGCATCAGGGTCTTTTGCAATGAGTTGGCTCTTCACATCAGGTGCCAAATTATTGGAGCTTCAGCTTCAGCATCGGTCCTTCCAATGAACATTTCAGGTTTGATTTCCTTTAGGATGGACTCCTTGCAGTCCAGGGAACTTTCAAAAGTCTCCTCCAGCACCACAGTTTGAAGGCATCAATTCTTCGGTGCTCAGCCTTCTTTATGGTCCAAGTCTCACATCTGTACATGACTCCTGGAAAAAACCATAGCTTTGACTATACGGACTTTTGTGGGCAGTGATGTCTCTGCTTTTTAATACTCTAGTGAATAATGAATGCAGCTACTGTAGGGCAGGATTTCCTCAAATTTTAACATGCATAAAGTCTTGTTAAATACAGACCATGACCCAGTAGGTCTGAGATGAGACCAGAGGTTTTGCATTTTTACTGAGCTCCGAGATGATCTCCCGGTGTTGCCTTTGTCCACACTCCGATTAGCAAGGCTCAAGGTTTCTTTTGGAGCATCTGTTGTTCTGCACCTGCAGGTCAGGGCCAGCACTTCCAAGAGGAGAAAAATTATGTTAAACAACGGATTTCTTGGGCTTTTGGTTATTACGTAAAACTTCAGAGGATGTGAACATGCTCCAGCTTACCCACTGGGGTGTTAAAAAATCTTTGTGTTGCTTTCTCTTTTTTTTCTTTGCTCTCAAGGTCATAAAGACACATGTACTTGTCTCATACACATGAGCAAGCGTTTTTCTCTCTGAAAACTTGCTGGATTCTAAGGCAAGTAAACGTTAAAAGTGTAGGTCAAATTGTGTTTCAAAGTGATGGTAAATCCTGTTTCCACCACTGCTAGTATTTCCTTTGGTCTGTACACTGTGAACCTTAATACTGTCAAACTTCATACATTTTGCAGTCTAAGTGGTGTAGAATAGTGTCCCGTTGTCTTACATTTCAGTGATTACTATGTTGGAGAATCTCTTACACATATTTGGTTGTCATTTGTAGGGAAGATTGTTCATGTCCATTGCTATTGGACTTCTTTATGGTTGTTTTTTCCTTAGTGATATTTTGGATTCTTTTCTACATTATAGACACTAATATATATTTTTGGTTATGCATATTATAAATATCTCTCAATTTGTCTTCCTTTGTCTTTCTGATGACTTCTAATTTACAGAAGTCAGTGTTATTTGAAATCTGACTTTAAAGGGAATGCTTCAAAATGTTCATCATTAGGAATTATATTCGCTGCAGGTTATTTGTGGGTGCAATTATCTTGTTAAAGGATCTCTTATTTCTTATTTTGTAACAGTTTTGTGCCAAGAATGGATGCTATTGCATCAAATAGATTTTCTCCATCTATTGAGATACATGTGTGGTTTTTGTTTTGATCTCTTAATGTGAATCATATTAATTTTTTTCCTTATTTAAAATCTCCCTCTTTGCTTTCGCAGTATAAACTCAGTTTGGTTATCTTTTTTTTTTTCTTTTTAATTTCATGGCTCAATTTGTTTTACTAATACATTATTTAGGAATTTTTCTTCTATATTCCTAAGACAGACCATTCCGAACTTTTACCATGCCCTGTCTTGTCTGCTTTGGGGTCAAAACAACAGATACAAACCTCAGGTTATAGTGACTCCTATTTTCTGGAAGAATTTATGTAAAAGTAGGATAATACGGAAAAATCCTATAAAACCATTTAGGCCAAATGTTTTTTTTCTCGAGCAAAGATTTTAAATTACTTAAGAAAGTTTTTCAAATAAGCGAGAATGCTTCAGGCTTTCTATTTCTCCTTGAATCCATTTTGAAAAAATGTATATTTCTAATAACTTGTCCATTTAGTCCATTTTCCAATTTGTTGTTATAGATTTGTCCATAATAGTCTTATTACCCTTTTAGTCTCTTTACCTGTGGTTGTCTCTCTCTTTTCATTAATGGCATGGGCTATTTCTGCCTTAAGTTAATAGTTACCATTCTCACCAGAAGGTTATCCATTTTACTAGTTTTCTTGAAGGGCCAAGATTTTTTTGCTTTTCTTGATTCTCTGTATTGCCTATATGCTTTATTAAGATATCTACCCCATCATGTCTTTTCTGTCATAAAAATTTAAAGATCTAACCACTGAAATACTACTTTGGACCTTACAAGTGTTAATAATTATGTTCATCATTTTTTTTTACTTCTGTTTTTATAAATTATGTCATATTTTTCAAGTATACAGGGATTTTAAATTTACTTTTCTTAGTGTTATCTTATTTGTCTTTGTGACATAAGTCCTTTACTGAGGCTTATGAACTTGTTTGACAATTGACAAAATTCCTTGTGTGCTTGAGAAAAAAATGCATGTTTTCTCTGCAAGGTTCTAGGTAAATTCCTTCCAATAAGTTTTTCATTCACTTCACAAGTTTTGTGTCTTTACTAATACTTCTATCCTCTTGATCCATCAATAATTGAGATATTCCACTACTGTCAACTTGCCAGTATCTTCCTACAGTTCTTTTAGTTTTTCCCTTTTTTTTTTTTTTTAAACCTGGCTATAGGCGTGATGTCTTTACCAGGCTTCTAAGGTGTGGGGGTATAACTTGTCAGCCTCTTATCCCCTAGAGTGGCAGCTGATGAATGAACAAATGAGTAAATATTCTGAGGAGGCTGAATGGATTTATTAATCTGATTTTCTTTTTCTTTGTACAAAATGGAATGCCACACTCCCAAGAGCTCATCTGAAAGACTTACAGGAATGGATTATGTCTGACAAAGCTTTCCATCAACTATCACTTCACCATAGGCCAGAGATCTTGTAACATTAGGAAAGGACCTTCTATCAAACCATGTTGACCATCATCCTGGGTTAGGTTTCAGATGAAAGTCCTGGGGGTTCTAGAACTTGGAGTCATGCCTGTTAGTTCAGTGAAAGGCATTTCACACGTCTGGTTTTATCAGTTTATTCTTGCTAATAGGTGCTTTTAAAGGGAATTCACAGCTCCTGAAAGGCTCTGAATGAAAAGATCCAGGGGACAAAGTCCTCTGTTGATCTGTAGAATGTGCCTTAGGAAGGATATTAGCTGCCCCACAAATTTCTCCTCTTGTTTAAGCACAGAAATGGATGAAGACTAACCACGTTTATTTCTTTTTGTGCGTGTGTGTAGCCCCCTTAGATTAAATCAGTATTTGGGCCATACACAGCTTCAAGGCACAATTACCACTGAGGCTCATTTAATAGGCGAGGCTACTTCTTAGAATTGTTTGATGTATGTATAAAAGTTTCAGACATACACTTAACTCTGATCCAAGTTAGGCTTATGGTAATACCTAACATGGCTCAGTTTGAAAGTTTCAAATCAGTTACATGACTGCTTAAGAAATGAAAAAGTGACCCTAGGTTTATCATACTTTCTTGAGCATATATGTACGAACAATCTTACAAAATACTTAAATATAATATGCCGTGTCTCAGAATTCTTCTCATTTCATTCTCACAGGTCAGCAGTCACTGCTTTATTGATTTGCTGTTAGATGTATTTTGATACCCATGCATCCCCAGACCTGTTCTTTATTCTTGCCTTGAAGGAAAGGTTGTTTTAAATAGTAACATAAAAGTTACTCAATATAGGTATTCAGTTCAGTTCAGTTCAGTTCAGTCGCTCAGTCGTGTTCAGCTCTTTGCGATCCCATGAATTGCAGCACGCCAGGCCTCCCTGTCCATCACCAACTCCCAGAGTCTACCCAAACCCATGTCCATCAAGTTGGTGATGCCATCCAGCCATCTCATCCTCTGTCGTCCCCTCCTTCTCCTGCCCCCAATCCCTCCCAGCATCAGGGTTTTTTCCAGTGAGTCAACTCTTCGCATGAGGTGGCCAAAGTACTGGAGTTTCAGCTTCAACATCAGTCCTTCCAATGAACACTCAGGACTGATCTCCTTTAGGATGGACTGGTTGGATCTCCTTGCAGTCCAAGGGACTCTCAAGAGTCTTCTCCAACACCACAGTTCAAAAGCATCAATTCTTCAGTGCTCAGCTTTCTTCACAGTCCAGCTCTCATATCCATACATGACTACTGGAAAAACCATAGCCTTGACTAGACGGACCTTTGTTGGCAAAGTAATGTCTCTGCTTTTCAATATGCTGTCTAGGTTGCTCATAACTTTCCTTCCAAGGAGTAAGCGTCTTTTAATTTCATGGCTGCAATCACCATCTGCAGTGATTCTGGAGCCCCCCAAAATAAAGTCTGACACTGTTTCCACTGTTCCCCCATCTATTTGCCATGAAGTGATGAGACCAGAGGCCATGATCTTAGTTTTCTGAATGTTGAGCTTTAAGCCAACTTTTTCACTCTCCTCCTTCACTTTCATCAAGAGGCTTTTTAGTTCCTCTTCACTTTCTGCCGTAAGGGTGGTGGTGTCTGCATATCTAAGTTATTGATATTTCTCCCGGCAATCTTGATTCCAGCTTGTGCTTCTTCCAGTCCAGCATTTCTCATGATGTACTCTGCATAGAAGTTAAATAAGCAGGGTGACAATATTGGTATTAGCTTTATGCAAATTCTCTTTTTGAATGAGAAGCAACAAGTAGTAAAATGTAGCTGAGAATTATTGCTTTATCGATTGTTGCTCTCACCCTGGGGGAAAAAAAAAGCACCAGGGTCTCTAGAATGTTCTTTCTTCTGCTGAATTTTCAAACTATGATTGAAAAAGAGAGAAGGGGTTGCTGACGCTGTATTTGTAGAAAACGCTGGCACATGTGTCTGTTCTAATTTTGTTTCTTTAGGGAGATGCAGGGTTCCGTTAGTTCTAAGTTTATTTTGATGGAACATGCACCAGTTTGGTTGCTGCTTAATGAATTATGAGGGTTTCTTACTAGTAAATGGTAACTAATGATGATAAACAACAGGTTTCTGGCTTTAACATCTGTTAAATCTCTTTTTAGGGGCTTCCTAGGTGGCGCAGTGGTAGAGAATGCGCTGGCCAATGCAGGAGGTGGGGGTTCAATCCCTGGGGAGAGAAGATCCCCTGGAGGAGGAAATGGCACCCCACTCCAGTATTCTTGCCTGGGAAATCTCATGGACAGAGGAGCCTGGAGGGCTACCGTCCACAGGGTTGCAAAAAGCTGGACATGACCGAGCACTCACACAGGCACACACAAATCCTTAAGTGATCTGAAAAGCAGAATAGCCTTAGAAGACCACCACCTCACAGAGACATGGAAACAATGCATACTTTTTTTTTGGTTGGATAGTAATCAGATATTTTTAAATGATTCTAATATTAAAGTCAGAATATGTACCATATACATTGTTTATTTTAAAATTATATATATACACTATTCTAAAATACTGTGGAATTCTAAGAAAAAATATTTAAAATCTT
The DNA here is from genome assembly GCF_014754425.2 of Oryx dammah. Taxonomy (NCBI): domain Eukaryota; kingdom Metazoa; phylum Chordata; class Mammalia; order Artiodactyla; family Bovidae; genus Oryx; species Oryx dammah. Next base: position 80,126,403 of record NW_024070208.1, on the reverse strand, counting down.
TAGGCTAATTTGGAGCTAATTCCATAAAACATTTATATAATGCTATCTTAATTATTTATAACCTTTTTCCTTGGAAATATTAAGTGATTTAGGAGCCATCTTTTCCAAGCAAAATTTTTAGAAGATTTGGAGGTACTTCATACAAAATTCTAGCACAATTTTTAAACAAAAATAAGCATAGAGTACGTCTTTCACTTAGCCTTAAATTGTTTTAATCTTTTTAAAGGTTATACTTTTATTTTATGGCCCAGGATATATACAAGCTTGGGTTGAACTAAATCTGCCTGAACTGACAAAGAATTTATATTACCTGCTTTAATTCATGAGCTTTTTCTTATGTGTTAATTTTTCTTCTAATTCCTACCTGTAGGAATATTCATCTTTTTTTATTTCATCCTTTGCTTATGTGAGTTGAGATTATTCCTGATTCTTTGGTCTTATCTTATTTCTGAAGTGTTTGCTATTGCAGCTGGTCCTTGGAACATGAACTCGCAGGGTAGTAACTGTCTGACTTTTAAACTTCTGTTTCTTCCTACCCTCTATGTTGACATATCACCCTCTCTTCATGTGTGAGACCACCTTTTCATTCATACCCTCCCTACTTTTTTCCCTCCAAACTTTGATCCTGCGGTTTCCTTTCTTAATTGCTTTCAGAAGTCTCTCATCATGAACCATTTCTGATTATTTTTAAGTGCTTTCCCACCCCTTGTATTAGAACTGGCCT